>NW_005355502.1:1329013-1351079 GCF_000412655.1 Myotis brandtii
GCGCTGGTCTGGCGCCAGCACTGGGCGCCGGTCTGGCGCCAGCACTGGGCGCCGGGCAGCCCTGAGTGTCTTAGGGAGTGGGACTGTGTGATTCTAGGGCCTCATGCAAAGCCTGGCCTGTGACAGAAGCCGGGGTTTGCTGAACAGAAGGAGCAAGTCCTGAGACCAGGTGACAGGCACCCGAGGACGCGAGGATGTGAGGATGCAGAAGGAGGCAGCCATCCTCTACGGTACCTCCCCCTCCCAGGTGCTAACTTGCTGGAAACCGTAGCCGTGTTTTCTTTGTTGTAAGCACTACCCTCCGCGCAGCTTTTAGTGACCACACCCCAGGGAAGCGTTCAGCGAAGTCTCTGGGGCGTTGAGCACCTTCTCAGGAAGTGAGAGACCTGAGCAGCACCAGGTGGAGGTGGGAGGCTCGGGGACCCCCCGCCCCCCCGCCCAGGTTTGTCACTGTCCAGCACCCCCGTCCCCGGGGCTACAAATGTCAGAGCAGGAAGGGGTGAAGCTGTGCCATGTTCTGTCTATTCCGCCTGAGCCCCTGGGCCTGGCGTGCGTAGATCAGTGACCGGCTATGGGTGAAGGCATGAGTGCGCCAGCCATGCAGGTGGCTCCCACCCGGGCTCTGAGGACACGGAGGGCCACTACGGCGATGGGAATAAGAAGGTAATTAACATTTATTGAGCGGTCACTCTGTATGGGCACTGTTTTAAGACTGTTATGTGCTTCTTTCATTCTCCCAACACCACGAGGAAGGCTCTAATGTATTACTATCCCCATTTTACATATCAGGAAACTACGGCAAGGACATTAAGTATCTTGTCCAAGACCATCAGCTCGTAAATGGTGGAACTGGGACCTGGCTCCATTCTGACTCCAAGGCTCTTGCCCATCTCCCTCGGGTCTTCCATGTACCGCGGTGCAGGTTACTCGCTGCAGAAGGCGAGAGCGCAGCCCACACCGCGTCCACAGCCCGCATCCGGAGGCGGCCCTGCGGGCCCTGGCTCGTGCCTTCGGAGCTTAGAGCGCGCTGTTCCCTGGACTAAGTGACAGCTGCGCAAAGCACCTGGCATAGTACTTGGCCCCGAACCCTCGGAGGTCGGTCGTTTTATTACTTAAATCGCGTTGTGAACTATGTCAGTGAACAAGCGCCCAGTGTGCTAGTCCAAGAGCCCAGAACCGTGCTGTCCCACCCGGAGCCGGGGCCCTGGTGGGCTAGTCCGAGCGGATGTGCTGTGAGTGGGGAGCACACCACGTTCAGACTCAGCATGGAAAAGGTCCTGTAAAATACCTTGTTAACATTTTTATGTTGATTACCTGTTGAAATGACAATATTTTGGTTAAGTTTGGTGAGATAAAATTTATTCATGAAATTTATTTAGCCTGTTTTTGCCTTTAAAAATGTGGCTACTGCCCTAGCTGGTTTGGCTCAGTGGATAGAGCAGTGGCCTGCAGACCAAAGGGTCCCAGGTTCGATTCCAGCCAAGGGCACATACCCGGGTTGCAGGCTGGATCCCCAGTAGGGGGCATTCAGGAGGCAGCCAATCAATGATTCTCTCTCATCATTGATGTTTCTCTCTCTCTCCCTCTCCCTTCCTCACTGAAATCAATAACAATATATTTTAAAAAATAAAAACATGGCTACTAGAAACTCTAAAAATTACACAAATGTTCACATTCTATTTCTATGGCAGCACTGCCCATAGGGCCAGCCCTGCTGCTCCTCAGTGGGGTTTCTTCCCAAGGCCAAGTTCAGCCTGTCCCGTCTTGTTTAAACTGTCGCAGCAACCACTGTGCCGATAGCAGCAAAGTCTGGGCCCCAAACATAGGACCAGCCTTTCTGCCCAAGTCCTGTGAAGTGGCCACCCCAGAACCCAGCCTGAGAGCTACAGGCGGTTTAGCCTTCCCCTGCCAGAACCAGAGCCAGCGAATGGTCTCCTGAGTTAGGCACTAGGGTGAGAAGGGCCTCCCAGGCTGGGCTGTCAGGGGCGGCTCAGGGTGTGACCAGCAATGCAGGCAGGAAGGGGCTGGGCCTGGGGCAGCCTGAGACTACCTGGTGGTCTGTGTTCTTTCTGAGCTTGCCCACTGGGCTGCCCCATCAGGGTCCTTCCTCTGCAGCCACTCCCTGGTCACACGCCACTGTCACCCACAGCTTGCGGCCCCCACTCCCACTCCCTCTCATCTGCTACTTCTTGCTCCCTTTTTACCTGTCTAGGCTGAGCTAGAGACCAATTCTCCCCTCCTTACTTTCTAGCCACGTGACAACTTAATCTCTCTAAGACTTAGTTTTCTTATCTGGGAAGTGGAGATAATCAGAGTCCCTATGTCAAAGGGTTGCTGGGAGGTGACGTAAGAGAGTCCACGTGAAGTATGCAACACAGAACCCAGTAACACCTGGCATTCACTGTGGCTTAGCCACTGTTGTTGTACGATTTTACTTCTAAGAGGCATTTTTTCCCAATCTGTCCATCTAGGTCAGTGGTTCTCAACCTTCTGGCCCTTTAAATACAGTTCTTCATGTTGTGACCCAACCATAAAATTATTTTCGTTGCTACTTCAAAACTGTAATGTTGCTACTGTTATGAATCATAATGTAAATATCTGATATGCAGGATGGTCTTAGGCGACCCCTGTGAAAGGGTCTTTCGACCGCCAAAGGGGTCGCGACCCACAGGTTGAGAACCGCTGCTCTAGGTGGTCTACAATGAGGATTATGATTGTCGGGGAATGGTCTGTATTTCAATGCGCGAGGGCAGCATCCTCACAGGTGTAGCGCCAGTGGAGGGGTGGATCTCTAAGGGCCCTGAGTGTTGTCTAGCCACCATGGACATTGATGAGGGTGCTTTCTATGGTGCCATCTCACGAAGAGACCTAGCCCTGCTCCCCCTCCCAGGCCTCCAATGGTCAGTTCTAGTCAGGCTAGGTCCACAGGGAGAGGCACCCTCTGAGCACCAAGGGAGGGCAGCTGCCCTCTGTAGACCCCGCTGCTGGGGCAGATCAAGACTAGAAACCTACTCAGATGACCTCTCCTCTGCCCCTCCTTACATCTGGAGCTTGAAGGCTCCTGGGAAATGGAAAGCGGCTGCCCTCCACAGAACACTCCTGGATCTCTCATGCGTTCAGATCTCTGTTTCCCAGGGAGACCAAATGCTCCCAGCAACTGCGCCAGGGCATCCTTCTGTGCAAGTCATGGGTGAGCCCCCAGAGTGGGACCTTCTGAGGACGATGCCCTCCGTCTTGTGTGTGGTCCCGAGAGGGGGAATTCCAGGCCAAGTCAGAGCGCAGTCCGCCTGTGGGCACCCATCTCCACCTCCACACAGAGCAGCTCCCGGGTTGAGTCTGCTCAGGGCATTGCTAGCCTGGCATACGATCATTGTTACAGGAGCAGTGCCCTTTCCTTTTCTCTGGTTAGTGTTCACACCACACTTATCACCCTCACACTTGGTTGCTTATAAAAATCCCAACTATTTTTAGGAAGGTCGTTTGTTATTCTCATTTAAAGACTCAAAGGGCTGAAAGAGGAGTGGACACTTGTTTCTGAGCATAGCCTGTTGGATGCCGGGACTCCAGCACAGTCAGCGCAAGCAGGAGTCCGGCGTGTTTGGAGACCCAGGAAGGGATGCGGATTTCTCTTCTGTGCAGCCTAGGTCGAGGAGCAAAGCAAGGCCCCTGCCACTGCACTTCAATACCCTTGTCCCCTGTAGAACCTGGAGCAGCTCTTTGCCAAGAAAGGAGGTAAGGAGAGCCTGCGTGGCCACGGGCTGAAACAGCACTCAACTACCAGCAACGGGGTTCCCAAAGCACAGGGAGACCTGCTCATGCGGAAGGCAGTGCATCCCTTATCCTGCCCATTCCCTAATGTCAAAAGGCTCTCACCCCCTTCCTACCCCCTTGGCTTCCAGTAGATTCTCCTTTCAGAAAAAGCTTGACCTAGGAATGGTTCCTGCCTTCTCGGGGCTACCAGGACCAGGAATGGGCTGGGCAGGGGGTTGACAGTGACAGGACCTGTTGCCAGTGCCGGTCCTTCATTCCTGGGTTACAGGAAATGTTGAGAATAGGGATGTGCTGCTTGAACTTGTCAATCTTCATCCTCACGTTCTCGGCCAAGCGCCTGGGTGCAGGTATGTCAGCTAAGGTCTTGGTCAATTTATACATTGTCCTCCACATATTCCCTATTTCCTCTGCAATCTCCTCAGCGTTCAGCACAAAGAGGGGTCCTGGAATAAAAAAGACGAATGGAGGGAAGGGTCAGATCCCCAAGCAGATGTCAGCCACATGCACCTTTAATTCCCTGAGCTCAGAACCGGGCCTGGGGAGCGGGTACTGGAGCAAGCACAGGCCTGGATTTGGGTCTGCGTCTGAAACATTGCCTTTGCCAGTGAAGCGAGCAGGCTTACTAAACTTTCTGAACTTTGAGAGCATTGCCTGTGACACAGGGTGACCGTGGAAGTGAAGTGAGGTAAGCACAGTGGCTAACCTACCCCTGCCATGTGGTGCAATGTGGACAGGGAACTGGTGTTAGCACTGGTTATAGATGCTCCACAAATGCTGAGAAACAGTAGCCACTGGAGAATGTGGGTGAATGCGAGCGGGAGTTCTCTGTACAGTTTTAGCAACTTCTATGTAAGCTTGAAATTCTTTAAAAATAGATTATTTTAAAAGAATGAAACTTCATTTTTTTAAAAAAGTACCCCCCAAACATTAATTTCCTTCTCTGCCTTTTCTCTTATAGGGACCCTTTAGCAGGTTACACATTCAGTCAAAATCTTGCATGATGTGGCTTCCTTCCCCTTCAATCTTTCAAGTTAGTATGAATTCTTGCATCATGATGTTGCAAATGTACTCAAAAACTTTTCTTTGAAGGCTACTGAGACTAAACATAGCTTCGTGGATATAGCTCCATTAATTGCTAACATGCTTCAACAACCCAACATTTTTGTTAACTAATCAAAAATTAAAATTTTTTAAAAAGACAGAAAAAATGTACACGAGTTCCATGTAATATGTAAAAAGAATAATATACCATGTCTAAGTGGGCTTTGTTGTGGGAATGCAAGGCAGGTTTCATATTTGAAAAGCAAACAATGTAATATACCATATTAACACTCTAAACAAGGAAAATCATGTGATAACATCAGTTGATGCAGAAAAAGCATTTGACAAAATTCAATATCATTCATGCTAAAAACCTCTCAACAGACTAGGAATAGAAAGGAACTTCCTTAGTCTGATAAAGGGTAACTGTAAAAAGCTACACTAATGTTATACTTTTATATTCATTAAATATATACAGCTTTTTACATGTCAATCATACTACCATCAAGTGGTTTTAAAAAATAAAACAAAACAACCCATTTTACTTAATGGTAGAAGATGGAATACTTTTTCCCTTAGATCAGGAAGAAGGCAAGGATTTTCACTCTCATAACTCAATAACAGAAAGCTAGCTGGTAAAATCCCAAAATACTTTGAAATTAAATAATGTAATTATAAGTAACACAGGTCAAAGACAAAATCTCAAGAGAAGTTAAAAAATATTTTTAGCCAAAGAAAAAGAAAATATAACTCATCAAAAGTTGTTGTATATAGAAGAGAAAATTAAATCCAAAGCAAGCAGAAAAAGAGAAATAATAAAACAAAAAGCTGGTTCTTTGAAAATATTAATAAAATTAATAACCTTCAGCCAGGCTAACCAAGAAAAAGACACAAATTATTGATATCAGAATGAAAAAGGGGACATTAATGCACATCTCAGGAACATTAAAAGGATAATTAAGGAATATCCTGAACTCCTTCATGACCACAAATTTCATAACCTAGATGGAATGGACCAATTCCTTGAAAGATACAATTTACCCAAACTCACACAAGAAAAAATAGACAATCTGAATAGGCCTGTATCTATTTAATAAATTGAACAATAGTCAATAACTTTCCAAAACAGAAAGCACCAGGCCCAGATGGGTTCACTGGTGAATTCTACCAATCATTTTAGATAGAAATGATACCAATTTTCTACAATCTCTCCCAGAAGGCAGAAACAGAGGAAATACTTCCTAATTCCTTCTTTGAAACCAGCATTACCCTAATACCAAACAGACAAAGGCATTAACATAAAAGGAAATTAAAGACCAATATCTTTCATTAATATAGATGCAAAATCCCCAACAAAATATTAGCAAATTGAATCTAATAATATATAAAATAGAATTATATACCACAATCAGTTGGGATTTATTATTCCAGGTATGTAAAGCTGTTTCAACATTTGAAAAATCAATTAATGTAATCTATTTCATCAACAGGCTAAAGAAGAAAAATCACATGATGATATTAATAGATTCAGAAAAAGCATTTGACAAAATCCAACACCCATTCATGATAATCATTCTTAGCAAAGGAGAAATAGAGGGGGATTTCCTTGACTTGATATAAAGAACATATACAAAAAACCTACAGCTAAAATCATACTTAATGATAAGACACTACAATCTTTCCCACTACAATCAGGAACAATGCAATAATGTCCCCTTTAACCATCCTTTCAACATCATTTAATGGAAATCCTAGCCAGTGCAAAGATAAGGATAGGAGGTATAAGGTATGCAGATTGAGAAGGAAGACATACAACTGTTTGCCACCGACACAATCTTTTATATAGAAAATCTGAAAGAATTAAAAAAAAAACCCCACTCCTGGAACTAATTCACAGTTATAGCAAGGTTGCAGGATACAAGGTTAATATATAAAACTCAATTGCTTTCTTTTTTATTTTTAATTTATTAATTTTTAAGGGGGTGAGAGAGAAAGAGGGAGAGAGGGAGAGAAGAAGAGAGAGAGAGGGAGACATTGATTTGTTGCTCCTGTTAGGTACAACACTAATTCATTGGTTGATTCCTGTATGTGCCCTGAATGTGGGTCAAACCCTCAACCCTGGCATATAATGATGAACCTCCAACCAACTTAGCTACCTAGCCAGGGCTGCTTTCCTTTATACCACTAGTGAACAAATGGAACTTGAAATTAAAAGCACACATCCATTCACATTAGCACTCCTAAAATTAAAATACGCAGACATAAGTCTAACAAAATATGTACAACATCTGTATAATTAAAACTAAAAAACTCTGATGACAGAAGTCAGAGAGAATAATTGGAGAGATAGTCCATGTTCATGGATAGAAACATTCAACAATGTTTTTTTTTTTTTTAAATATATATTTTTATTGCTTAAATTATTACAAAGAGTATTACATGTTTCTCCTTTTTTCCCCCCCCCCGCACTTGACAATCCCCTGGCCTCCCTTACCCCGCCCCCCCCAGTGTCTTATGTCCATTGGTTATGCTTATATGCATGCATACAAGTCCTCAACAATGTTAAAGATGTTAGTTCTTCCCAACTTGAGTATAGATTCAACACAATCCCAATAAAAATCCCAGCAAGTTATGTTTTTTTTTGGATATTGAAAAATTGGTTCTAAAGTTTATTTGGAGACATGAAAGACCCCAAATAGTCAATATAATAATAAAGTTGGGGGACTGACATTTTCCAGTAACTTCAAGACTTACTATAAAGCTACAATAATCAAGTGTGGTATTTATGAAAGAGAAGACAAATAGTCAATTTAACAGAATAGAGAGCCCAGAAATAGACCCACATATAGTCAGCTGATATTTCTGGAAGGATAAAAGGTAATATAATGGAGAAATAATAATTTTTCAACAAATGATGTTAGAACAACTGGATATTCACAAGCAAAAAAATGAATCTAGATGCAGACCTTATACCTTTCACAAAAATTAACTCAAAATGGATAATTGACTTAAATGTAAAATGTAAAACTATAAAATTCTAGGAGATAACATAATTTAGATGACTGTGGGTTTGGTGATAACCTGTTAGGTACAACACTAAAGGCATGATATATAAAAGAAATGACAAGCTAGACATCATTAAAATGAAAAACTTCTGTTCTGTGAAGGACGCTGTCAAAAGAACAAAAAGATAAGCCAAAGACAAGGACACTGATGTTTGGTGACAGCGATATCTACCAGCTTGCCTAAGCTAAGAGTATGGAAGTCATCCTGACCCTTCATTCTCCCTCTCTGCCCCCTTGCCCCACATCAGATCAATCATCAAGTTCTGTTGGCTCTACCTTCTCAATATCTCTCCTATCTCAATATCTCTAGAGTAAAAGGAGTAGTTTATAGATGCCTATGGCACTTTGGCCTTTTTTTGCAACAGCACACTAATGGAGCCGCTATTTTGTTCTCCCACCTTCTACCTCTCTGAGTCACTACCCAATTCATGTCTCTGGACGGTTGCCTATTTGGCTTTACCCTGGCAATAGGTCTGGCTCTTTGATCCCCACCTTCCATCATTATCATATCAGAAAAATTGACTGTGGCTGCCTTCATCCAGAGCATCAGAATATGTTGCGAAGTCCAGCCAGAATTCGAAGATCAAACTTTATTTCAGAACTGGCTAGGGTGAACCCATTACTCCATCCCCATCCTGCCCCAGCGTAGGGGGACTGCGGCATACCGTTCATCCACTCCTCTGACTTGATGCTGAACTCATAGGTCGTCACCCACAGCTGTTCGTAGGGTACTTTGTTGGTCATCACGGTTTGCAGAAGAGGGAAGGTACTCTTCTCCTTTCCCAACAGCTCCTCCTCCTTATTGATCAACTGCAGGCAAAGGGGGATATTGTCTATTAGGTTGGTGGTTCTCCTGACCCCTAGAAGCCACCCAGCAAATTCTTCAATGTTTTGAACACCAAGTTGAGGAAGATGCTTGTTAGCAAGAGGAAAATAAGGCGGGGACTCAATCAAGAAGACCCCTCTGTATCTGTGAGGGCCACGGCAGCTGAGGACTAGTTGGGTGAACCTCTAGGGTAATTTGCTACTTGCTTCACCAGCTTTGTTCCCACTGTGACATATCTATAGCTCCATTTCCACAGTTTCCATGTGTACATTTGCTGTTTACATGATGCTGCCTTCTTGTGTCAACTTGCCTCAGAGGTAAGAACTTTCATAGTTAAAGAACTTACTAGTGGAGCCCAGCCAGCATGGCTCAGTGGTTGAGCATCGACCTATGAACCAGGAGATCATGGTTCGATTCCCAGTCAGGGCACATGCCCAGGTTGTGGGCTTGATCCCCAGTAGGGGTTGTGCAGGAGGCAGCCAATCAATGATTCTCTCTCATCTTCATGTTTCTATCTCTCCCTCTCCCTTTCTCACTGAAATCAATAAAAATATATATTTTTAAAAAATAACTTACTAGTTGACCTTCAGGAGAAGTTACTTAGCTTCTCCAAGTCTTAGTTCTCTCATTTTAAATTAACATAAATGGAGGTAATAACAGTACCTACCTCAGAGGTTTGTTATGGGCATTAAGTGATACAGTTCATATGAAGCCCTTTGTACACTGTTGAGCACATACTGAATGTTCAATATATGTGAGCAATTATTCTATTATAATTTCTTCTCTGTCTACTCAATGACTAACAAAAGAACTAGTATAATGTAGGAGTGTAGAAAAAGGTAGCTGAAAGTACCAATGAAAGAACTGGTCAATCAATCAATCAATTAATCAGTCAATCAGTGCTATCCAGCTGACAGGTGATGTTAGAAAAATACAAGACCAAGGACCAGAACCAACAGAATAGTAGAGTCATAGACCCATCCCAAGGCTCCAAACCTCAAATTCCACCAGCGCCTGATCAAGGTTCTTGGAAAGCTCGTTAAGCTTTTCAACATTGTTCTTCATTTCTTCCGTAGACATCACTTCACGTTTTCTAAAGCCTTCTAGTTCCTTGTTGTAGCTCTCAAGTTTCGACTCAAATTCTAAGCACCTGAAAGTAAAGATAGCCCACTGATATTTGAACTTTCCATTTTGTGATTTTCAAAGTCACAGCATTGTTCACCCAAAATCCAATCTCCTGATACAAGATACATATACTATACTACGTATAATCCCACCTCCCAGAGATAGCTGATGGAAACTGTGTTTGGTGGTTAAATACTTTTAGATGTTTTCCTGTACAGGTAAATGTATATGTATATGTATATGTATATGTATATGTATATGTATATGTATAACTTACTATATATATACTAGTATACAGTATGTGAGCATAACACATTATTCTTTCATTCATTACATGAGTGCCTACTACATTCCAAGAACTGATCTAGGCATCAGGGCTATATTAATGAAGTACATTGTTACGCTCCCTACCTCCATGGAATTTGTATTTTAGTTGGAGAAGGGCTGGACAACAAACATACATGGATGGATGGATGGATGACTGGATAAAACCATACATAGAAAAAGATGAAATATTACTGATAGGGCCAAATACTCTGAAGAAAATAAAAGAGGGCAGAGTGACTAGTGAATGGGATTGAAGGGCTGCTTTAGCTGGAGTGACCAGGGAAGACCTGTCCAGAGGTTTGTCTCCTTCATCTATATCAGCAACAAGCAGATCTTAACTTTACTTCTCCCTTTTCCTGATGAGGTAGAATAATACAGAGTTCAGTGGACAGGTTCTAGAGTGAGACAGGCTAGGTTCAAATCCCAACTTTGCCACTTAGTAGCCATGTGACCTTGGCTAGGTCACTTAACCTCTGTGTACCTCAGACATATAAAATGGGAACAAAAAAGTACCATTTTAGTATTTAATAAGATAATATATATACAAAATGCTCATAATTGAGCCTGGTCTATAATCATCACTATACAAGTATTTGCTGTCACTCACTAAATTGTAAAGTCTATCAATGCAGATTCATCCCCTTAATTCCTGTTTGTATCTCCAGTATTTAGAAGAGTGTCTGGCCCTGGCCTGTTTGGCTCAGTGGATAGAGCATCAGCCTTCAGACAGAGGGGTCCCAGGTTCGATTCTGGCCAGGGGCACGTGCCTGGGTTGCGGGCTCGATCCCCAGTGGGGGGCGTGCAGGAGGCAGCTGATCAATGATTCTCTCTCATCATCGATGTTTCTGTCTCTCTCTCCCTCTTCCTTCCTCTCTGAAATCAATAAAAGAAAATATATTAAAAAAAGAAGAGTGTCTGGCACACAGAAAATAATCAATATTAATGGAACGAATAAGAGACAGACCACTGAGAACAGCTGTAGTGACATACATTAATTTGGCTATTATCTTAAGAAAACTTAATTCTGTTATGACAGTTTTAATGTTCTTTTTTTTCTTAAAAGTAATTTATGAAAGTTAATTTGGGTTTTATTTCTAATTGAACTGTGTGGTAAGCAGCCTCTGATAATGTCCCCATAGATCCCCATGACCTCCTGGTATTTATCCCTGTGCAATTGTCTCCTCTTGAGTTTGGGCTCAAGTAACTTACTTCTAACAAATAATATGGCAAAAGAGATGAGATGTCACTTCCAAGTAGGTGACAAAAGACTATGATCTCTCTCTCCTCTCTCCTCTCTCTCTCCTCTCTCCTCTCTCTCTCTCTCTCTCTCTCTCTCTCTCTCTCTCTCTCTTCCTCTCCCTTCCTCCTCCCACTCCCCCCTGACCCCGTGGGAAGCCAGCTGCCATGCAAGCTGCTCTATGTAGAGGCCATGTAGCAAGGAACAGAGGGCCGTTTCTGGCCAACAGCCGTGAGGAACTGAATCCACTCACAGGCACGTAAGTGCGCCTGGAAGTGGATCCTCACCCAGTTGAGCTCCTGGCTGGGAAGGCAGCTTGGCTGACCTTCTGGCTTCAACCTCATGACAGACCTGGACCCAGAGGCACCCAGCTCAGGTGTGTCTGGGTGTCTGACCCACAGACCTGTGAGATGATGTAGGTTTGTATTTTAAGCTGCTAGTTTGGGGATGATTCTTCATGTGGCAATAGATCACTGATACTCACTATCATAACAGGACATGGCCTATATAATTCCTGTTTCTTTAAAGTTTTTCTCAAGTTCTAAAATATGGTCAATTTTTAAAAAATGTTCTATGGACAGTTAAAAAGAATGTTCTGTTTTTATTGTAAGGTAGAAAGTTTGGTATGTATACAACAAATCAGAGTTATTGTTTACTTCTATTTATGTCCTTATTCAAGTTTCACTCTATTCATTTATTTTTAAGTAGGGGCCCAGTGCACAAATTCATGCACCTTGAAAGGAATTGTGGGCTGCGAGGCTGTGGTGGGCACAGGGGCGGGTCGTGGCCCATCCTCCACGCCCCCACCCAGCCCCTCCTGCTGCGGCCCCTGGTGTTCTGTCTGCCGGCAGCCCCGCCCCCACTGCCACTGCTCCCACACGCTGATGGTGCTAGCCCTGCTCGCACCTGCTGATGGTGTGGAGCGATTGTGGCTGGTGCCAGCAGCGGGTGTGAGTGGGGCCGGTGCCGGCAGCAGATGTGAGCAGCGACTGCTATCCATCAAAGCAGAGCAGGAACAAAGATTAGATCAGTAGAAAGATTAAATCGGTTATTAAAAATTTACAGGGAATAAAGAGGACAGAGGAACACGTTAAATGACACCATAGAGATGCAATGAGCAAAATCTAGATTTGGAGACAAATGACCCAGTTGCAAGGAAAAAACAGAGAAGATGGAAGGGAGACCCACAGAGGAAGAGAAATTCCAGAGACCATTGCAATTATGTAGACATTTTTGGATTCTGATTCAAGTAAGCAGATCATAAAAAGAAAAAAAAAACATGCATTAGCTCATTTTGACCCCAAGATTTAAAAAACTTTAATTACTTTCTATTGGATTTAAAAAAGAATTCATGTTTAAGATGGTGGGGGAGTAGGCAGGGATCTTTCTGTAAACACCCCACAGAACAAAACTGGAAGCTAGACCTAAATTGGGGAATAATACTAACTGGAGACTGTCTGAAGAGGAGACTAAAAAAAAAGTTTTTATTGATGTTAGAGAGAGAGGAAGGGAGAGAGAGATAAAAAATTGATGGGAAACATTGATTGACTGCCTTCTGCACACCCCCTACTGGGGATCAAGCCAGCAATCCTGACTGAATATGCCCTGACTGAGAATTGAACCAGTGTCCTCTTGGTTCATGGGTTGACGATCAACCACTGAGCAACACTGGCCAGGCTGAAAAGGAGACTTTTCACTGGGGTCTGCAGAAATCACATGGGGACCAGTAGGAAGGGTTCGGGTGATCAAAGTGCTGGCCCCGCTCCCAGGGGCCGCAGGCTGAGGCTATGGAGGAATACCTTGGCTGCCGGAGGTCCGTCTGAGAGAGGACCTAGTCCCTGACTGGGCTTCCCAGGCCACAGCACCCAGAGCCAGGAACAGGCATCCACATAGTATCCAGAAAAGTGGTGGGTTATAGTCTGGCAAAAAGAGGCAAGCCCATTGGAGTTAAAGCCATCTGTTTAAAGGGCCAGTGCACAAAACTTTTATTCATAGACACTACGCAGGGCTCTGGCAGAGGGAGGGCTGTGAGAACAGGCATACCTAAGGAGAGTCTGGGGTGCCAGCACTGGGGAGAGGTGTGGGGGAGCAGCCACCAGGAGTCCTGGTACTAGATCATCCTCTGATACTGCAGCAACCATTTTCTTGGGAGAAACAATCCACTGCAAGGGGCTTCAGCCTGGGGAAAAGCAACTACCCCACTCTCCGGGACCCACTCCCCCAGCCCTTTGGAATTCAGCCTCACCTCACCCTGAATTTTAGGCCCCACTGAGGAGTCAGTGGCATAAGCTGGGGCTTAAAAGGCTGGGCAGTCTCAGGCGTTGTCAGTGAATTGCTTTGGGGTGGGGCTATTCCTCCCCCACATTCCAGGGAACCTCATGGGAGATCCAATGGAGACGCCACCCACCCCCAGCCTCCAGTAGACCCAACCTCTAGGCTTCTGCTCTGCTGAGGTCAAGAAAAAAAAAAAACAGGAAAGTCAGATGTGTGGCTCGGGGTGGGGAGACACCTATTATCTTCTCTGAAGTCTGACTGGCACCTCCCCCTCATAGGAAATCAGTGACCCCATTCTCTAGATTCCACAGTAGGCTCTTTTGGAGACTAAGTCTTTTCAGTGTCTAAGCCTGGCAGCTGGCCAGCAGGTAGAAGCAGGCAGAGATGGATAACAGGGAGCCTTGGGACATTTGCTGACCTGACTTTGGACCCTGTGCTGATAAAACCAGCTTTGGAGCACAGCTTTGTTTTTCCTGGGTGACGCCAAGCCCAGCAGAGGCATGGGCTGTGGATCACCATAGCTGTGGACAGGTTGCTGGGAACCTGCAGACCAAGTGGATAGCTTCAGGTACTATCCTTAATATTTCATATTTTTCTCTTTCTATTTCTAATTCTGTTTTTCTCACTTTTCTTTCCCTAATCTTTTTTCTTTTTCTTTTCTCTTCTTTCATTTCATATATTTTCTCCTCTTACTCTTTTTCTCTTTTTTTCTTTTATTACTCTTATTATTGATGATGTTGGTTTTTTGTTGTCTTGTTTTTTGTGTGTGTTGTTTTATCTTGTTTTGTCCTGGCAGCACCTGTACAAAAACTTGCATGATGTGGTTGGAGTTGAGCCTCATAGTCTGCCAGTCTGAGGGCTGATCCCATGCATGAGCAGGTGAACAGCAATCAAGACCCAATTACAACAGAAGGACCCACATAATCCCACAGGGACATTCCTGGAGCATCCAGCTCAGGAGATCCAGGAGACTGTGCCACTGGGTCCCACAAGACACCTATTACATAAGGCAACCTCATGAAGACTGGGAGGCATAGCAGTTCTATCTAATACATAGAAATAAACACACAGAGACAACTAAAATGCAGAGACAAAGAAACAATCCCCAAATGAAAGAAAATGAGGAATCTCCAGAAAAAGAGCTAAATGAAACGCAGGCAAGAAATTTATCAGCTGTAGAGTTCAAAGAAATGGTTATAAGACTGCTTAATGAACTTAGAATTATAAGGAACTTAGTGGGAACTTCAATAGCATGAAAAAGGAAATAGAAACCATGAACAAGAACCAGTCAGAAGAGAAGCATACCATATCTGACATCAAGAATACACTGGAAGGAATTAAAAGTAGATTGAATGAAGCAAAGGATTGAATCGGTGATTTTGAAGACAAGGTAGAAAGAAAACACCCAATTAGAGCAGCAGAGACTAAAAGTAAAAAGAATTTAAAAAGCAGGAGGATATTTTAAGGGAACCTTGGGACAACATAAAACTTAACAACATCTGCATCATAGATGTGCCGGAAGGAGAAGAAAGTGAGCGAGGAATAGAGAATCTGTTTAAAGAAATTATTCCCTAACCTGGTGAAGAAAAAAGCCACACAAGTTCAGGAAGCACAGAGAGTCCCAATCAAGATGAACATAAATAGAACTACTTCAAAACACATCATAATTAAAAGGATAAAGGTTAAAAACATAAAAATAATCTTAAAGGCAGTAAGAGAGAGACAGAAAGCTACCTACAAGGGAGGTCCAATTAGACTGTCAGCTGATTTCTCAACAGAAACACTTCAGGCCAGAAGAGATTGACATGAAGTATTCAAAATAATGAAAATCAAGGACCTGAATCCAAGACTTTCATTTAAAATTAAAGATGAAATAAAGAGCTTCCAGATTAAAAAGTCTCAAGGAGTGCATTATCATCAAACCAGCATTGCAATAAATATTAAAGAGACTGCTTTAAGAATAAGAAATTGAGAGAGAAGGAACATAGGTATAAAGAAAAAAAGTGGCAATATATAAGTACATATCACTAATAATCTTAAAGGTAAATGAATTAAATGCTCCAATCAAAAGACAGAAGGTAAACTGAATGGATAAAAAGCATGACCCATATATAGCTGTGTACAAAAGACCCACCTCAGAACAAATAATTCACAGAAACTGAAAGTGAAGTGATGGGGGGAAAATTCCGTGCAAATGTAAATGAAAAATGAATAAAAAGCTGGGGTAGCAATACTCATATCTAACAAAAATAAAGTTAAAAACAAAGGCCATGAAAGATGAAGAGAGAGAGAGAGAGAGAGAGAGAGATAGAGAGAGAGAGAGAGAGAAAACTCTTAGTGGACTTTAAGGGAGAGATTGACAGCAATACACAATACAGGCATAGTAATGGACTTTAACACTTCCCCCTCCCCAATATCATTGGATATATCATTTAGACAGAAAAACAACAAGGAAACAGACCCTAAATGACACACTAGCTCAGAAGAATTTAATTGATATTTACATTTCATCCCAAAGCAGCAGTGTATACAATCCTTTCAAGTGAACATGGAACATTCTTAAAGACAGACCACATGTTAGGACACAAAATAAGTCTCTACAAGTTCAAGAAGATTGAAATTATAATAAGCATCTTCTTGGATCACAAAGACATGAAACTAGAAATCAACTACAATAAAAAAAAACAAAAAACCTCAAAGACATTCAAACACATGGTGGCTAAATAGCATGGTGTTAAACAATGAATGGGTAACAATGAGATCAAGCAAGAAATTTAAAACTTCCTGGAAACAAATGAAAATGAACACACAACCCAAAATCTATGGGACAGAGTAAAAGCAGTCCTGAGAATGAAGTTCATAGCACTACAGACCTAACTCAAAAAAGCAAGAAAAATGATCAGTAAACTATCTAACCCAACTTAAAAAATTTGAAAGAGAACAACAAGAAAAGTCCAGAGTAAATAGAAGGAAGGAAATAATAAAGATAAGAGTGGAAATAAATGACACAGAGACTAAAATAGCAATACAAAAGATCAATTGAAACCAAGAGCTGGTTCTTTGAAGAGATAAACAAGATTGATGAAACTTTAGCCAGACTCATCAAGAAACAAAGAGAGAGGACCCAAAGAAATAAAATCAGAAATGAACACAGTGAAGTAACCACTGACATCACAGAAATACAAAGGATTGCAAGAAAATACTATAAACAACTTGGGCAACCTGGGTGGAATGGACAAATTCCTAGAAACATACAATCTTCCAAAATTCTATGAGGAAAAATCAGAAAACCTGAATAGGCTGATAACAACGAATGAAATTGAAGCAGTAATTTAAAAAAAAAAACCTCACAGCAAACAAAAGTTCTGAAACAGATGGCTTCAGAGGTGAGTTTTAGTAAACATTCAAAGAACTAAAACCTATGCTCCTCAAACTATTTTAAAAATTCAAGAGGAGGGAAGACTTTCAAACTCTTTTTGTGAAGCCAGCATTATCCTAATTCCAAAACCAGATAAAGATACTACAAAGAAAGAAAATTACAGGCCAATATCCCTGATGGACATATATGCTAAAATTCTCAACAAAATATTAGCAAATTGGATCCAGCAGTACATTAAAAAATCATACACCATAACAAAGTGGGATTTATTCTGGGGATGCAAGGCTGGTACAATATTCACAAATCAATAAATGTGATACATCACATAAACAAATTGAAAGATAAAAATCACATAATCATATCAATTGATGCAGAAAAAGCATTTGATAAAATCCAGCACCCCCCCCCTTTTTTTTTTTTATAAAACTCTTAGTAAAGTGGGACTAGAGGGTTCATACCTCAATATAATAAAGGCCATATATGACAAACTGACAGCCAACATCATTCTCAATGGGCAAAACTAAAAGTGTTTCCCTTAAGAACAGGAACAAGACAGGGATGTCCACTTTCACCACTCTTATTCAACACAGTACTGGAAGTCCTAGCCACAGGGATCAGATAAGAAGAAATAAAGGAAATCCAAGATGGCGGCCAGTAGGACAGCAGGCTGCAAGATACTATGTGAGTGAGAGAGCAAAAGGAGAGTGTGTGGACATGTGGTGAGTGTCTGTATTTGTGAGTGAGGGACAGCTATATTTCACAGGACTGTTGGGGACTGGCAGACGAGGCTCCCCCGGCCAAGCAGCCTCTACTACTGCTGAAATCTCTCCCAGAGTGGCTGGCTCTGCCGCAGAGACCATGCCATCTTGAAGGGGAGAGCAGCTGTGATCGGAAGCCCAGCCTTACCTTCAACCGGGAAAACCTCAGATGCCTCCCTGGACCCTACAACCACAATGCCCAGGGATCAGCTGTCTCAGCTGCAAACCCACGAACAATGAGACTCCAGCCTCCCTGACCGCAGGCACCTAAAAAGCTTGTCCATGGGGAGACAAAGTGGTGCCGAATATGCAGACGGACTTTGCATCTTCTCACAGAGCAGATAGAAGGAACAGTTGAATCAAATAACATCCACCTGGAATTGTCAAATTAAACACAGCTGGTGAGGCAATCCATAGAGGGAAATGTCAGAGATCGATCGCCTAGAGCAGTGATGGCGAACCTATGACACGCGTGTCAGAGGTGACACGCGAACTCATTTTTTTGGTTGATTTTTCTTTGTTAAATGGCATTTAAATATATAAAATAAATATCAAAAATACAAATCTTTGTTTTACTATGGTTGCAAATATTAAAAAATTTCTATATGGGACAGGGCACCAAAGTTAAGTTAGGGTTTTTCAAAATGCTGACACGCTGAGCTCAAAAGGTTCTCCACCACTGGCCTAGAGAGAGCTCTACCTCCTCAGATTCATCTGGGGGGTAGTTGTTTGAGTGTTTATTGTTTGCATTTTTTGGATTAGTTGTTGTTTGTTGTTTGCATTTTTTGAATTAGTTGTTTTTTTAGAGTTTTCTCCCCATTTACATATATTTTCCCCCTTCTTTTTTCTTTTTTTTCTTACATTTTTTTCCTTTTCTCAATATCATTTTTGCACTCTTTTCACTCTAATTCTCTTCTCTGGTGGTCACCCTTATTTGGGGTTATTAGTATCGTGAATACATTTGTGTTGGGTGCCCTGTGCATTGTGTCTTGTCATGTTGTATTTTGTGCCTCTGAGTCAACACAGGAGAGAGAGAGCTACATAACCAGACACCCTGAGAGGAGTAATCATGGGGAGACAAAGAAACAGCCTGCATAGAAGAATCACCGAAAAGGAAGTAAATGAAATGGAGGCAAGCAACATGTCAGGGAAAGAATTCAGAGCAATGGTCATAAGGACGCTGAATGGAAGACAAATTCAGCAATATGTGTAAGAACCAAGAGGAAGTGAAGAAGAACCAAGAAGAAAGAAAAACGACATAACTGCAATAAAGAACACAATAGAAAGCATCAACAGTAGACTAGAAGAAGCAGAGGACCACATCAGTGAGCTAGAAGATAAGGTAGGAAAAAAATACCGAAGCAGACCACAACTAGAAAAGAAACTTAAAAAACAGGAGGAGAGCCTGAGGGAACTTTGGGACAACACAAAACAAAACAACATCCACATAATAGGGATGCCAGAAGGAGAGGAAACTGAGCAAGGAATAGAAAACCTGTTTGAAGAAATAATGACAGGAAACTTCCCTGACACTGGGAAAAAGAAAAAATTCACACAAGTCATAGAAGCTCACAGAGTCCCAAACAAGATGAACCCAAAAGACTAACACCAAGACACATTATAATTAAATTGGCAAACACCAACAACAGAGTAAGAATCTTAAAAGCAGCCAGAGAGAGACAGAAAGTTACCTACAAGGGATCTCCCATCAGACTATCGACTGATTTCTCAACAGAAACACATCAGGCAAGAAGGGAATGGAATGAAATATACAAAGTCATGCAGAGCAAGGGTCTGAATCCAAGAATACTGTACCCAGCAAGGCTATCAATCAAAGTTGAGGGTGAAATCAGGAGCTTCACAGACAAAAAAGGACTAAGGGAGTTTATTACCACCAAACCAGCAATGCAAGAAATGCTAAAGGGTCTGCTGTAAAATAAGAAGGGAAGAAGGAACACAGGTGTAAAGAATAAAAATGGCGACAAACAAGTACCTATCAATAATAACTTTAAATGTAAATGGATTAAATGCCCCAATCAAAAAACATAGAGTAACTGAGTGGATAAGAAAACATGACCCATATATCTGCTGTCTACATGAGACCCACCTCAGAACAAAGGACTCACACAGACTGATGGTGAAGGGATGAAAAAAGGTTTTCAGGTGAACAAAAATTAAAATAAGCTGGGGTAGCAATACTTATATCTGACAAATTAGATCTCAATGTGAAGGACATGATGAGATTATTGATATCTTCAGAACATTTCACCCCAAAGCCACAGAATATACATTCTTCTCAAGTGCACATGGGTCATTTTCAAAAATAGAGCACATATTGGGACACGGGCAAAGTCTCTTCAAATTCACAAATATAGAAATCATATCAAGCATCTTCTCAGATCACAATGGCATAAAACTAGAAATCAACATATCAAGGGAGAGACTTACAGCAATATAGTCATAGTAGGAGACTTTAATACCCCATTAACACCACTGGACAAATCCTCTAAACAAAAAATCAGCAAAGAAACATCAATCCTAAATGACTCACTAGATCAGATGAGATTAATTGATATCTTCAGAACATTTCACCCCAAAGCCACAGAATATACATTCTTCTCAAGTGCACATGGGTCATTTTCAAAAATAGAGCACATATTGGGACACGGGCAAAGTCTCTTCAAATTCACAAATATAGAAATCATATCAAGCATCTTCTCAGATCACAATGGCATAAAACTAGAAATCAACTACAATAAAAACAATAAAAAAATCAAACACCTGGAGGCTAAATAGCATGCTATTAAACAATGATTGAGTTACCAAAGAGATCAAAGAAGAAATAAAAAGCATCATGGCAACAAATGACAATGAAAACACAACAATCCAAAATCTATGGGACACAGTGAAAGCAGTCTTAAATGGGAAGTTCATAGCTCTACAAGCCTACCTCAAAAACAAGAAAAAAATGGTAATAAATTACCTAACCCTACAGCTCAAATAGTTTGAAAGAGAGCAACAAGAAAAGCCCAGCATAAGTTGAAGGAAGGGAATAATAAAGATCAGAGCAGATATAAATGACATAGAGACCAAAAAACAATACAAAAGATCAACAAAACCAAGAGCTGGTTGTTTGAAAAGATAAACAATATTGATGAACCTGTAGCCAGGCTCACCAAGAAGCAAAGAGAGAGGACCCAAATAAACAAAATCAGAAATGAAAGAGGTGAAGTAATAACCGATCCCACAGAAATACAAATGATTATGAAAAAATACTATGTACAATTCTATTCCAACAAAAATGGACATATTCTTAGAAAAATACAAACTCCAAAAACTCAATCAGGAAGAATTAAAAAACCTGAATAGACCTGATAACTACCAATGAAATTGAAGCAGTGATCAAAAATCTTCCAGCAAACAAAAGCCCTGGTCTGGATGGCTTTACAGGGGAGCTCTACCAAGCATTCGAAGAAGAACTAAAACCTATCCTCTTCAGACTATTTCAAAAAATTCAACAGGGCCCTAACCAGTTTGGCTCAGTGGATAGAGCGTCAGCCTGCAGACTCAAGTGTCCCAGGTTTGATTCCGGTCAAGGGCATGTACCTCGGTTGTGGGCACATTCCCAATAGGGAGTGTGCAGGAGGCAGCTGATCAATGTTTCTCTCTCATCGATGTTTCTAACTCTCTATCCCTCTCCCTTCCTCTCTGTAAAAAAATCAATAAAATATATTTTTAAAAAAATTCAAGTGGAAGGCACACTTCCAAGCTCTTTCTATGAAGCCAGCATTACCCTAATTCCAAAATCAGATAAAGACACCACAAAAAAAGAGAACTACAAGCCAATATCCTTGATGAACATAGATGCTAAAATCCTCAACAAAATTCTAGCAAATCAGATTCAGCAATACATTAGAAAGGTCATACACCATAACCAAGTGGGATTTATTCCGGGGATGCAAAGATGGTACAATATCCGCAAATCAATAAATGTATACATCACATAAACACATTGAGGGATAAAAATTACATAATTATATCAATTGATGCAGAAAAAGCATTCGACAAAATCCAACACCCTTTCTTGATAAAAACTCTCAGCAAAGTGGGAGTAGAGGGATCATACCTCAACATAATAAAAGTGGGAATAGAGAAACCAAGATGGCGGCATAGGTAAACACCGGAAATTGCTGCCTCGCACAACCACTTCAAAAATACAATTAAAAGACAAAACGGACATCATCCAGAACCACAGGAAGGCTG
>NW_005355502.1:1352931-1356387 GCF_000412655.1 Myotis brandtii
GGCATCCAAATTGGAAAAGAAGAAGTAAAACTGTCCTTTTTTGCAGATGACATGATACTATACATAGAAAACCCCAAAAACTCCATCAAAAAACTACTAGACCTAATAAATTCAGCAATGTAGCAAGATACAAAATTAACACCCAGAAACCTATGGTCTTTTTATATACCAATAATGAACTCACAGAAAGAGAAATGAAAAAAAACAACCCCATTTACCATAGCACCAAAAAAAAATTAAGATACTTAAGAATAAACTTAACTAAGGAGTTAAAAGACCTGTACTCGGAAAACTATAGGACATTGAAAAAAGAGATAGAGGAAGACATAAACAGATGGAAGAACAAACCATGTTCATGGATCGGTAGAATCAACATCATTAAAATGCCCATACTACCCAAAGCAATCTACAGATTCAATGCAATCCCCATTAAAATACCAATGGCATATTTCAAAGATCTAGATCAAACTCTCTAAAAATTAATCTGGAGTAAAAAAAAAAAGAAAAGAAAAAAGACCTCGAATAGCCACAGCAATCCTGAGAAAGAAGAACAAAGTTGGAGGGATCACAATACCAGATATCAAGCTATATTACCAAGCCACGGTTCTCAAAACTGCCTGGTACTGGCACAAGAACAGACATATAGACCAATGGAACAGAATAAAGAACCCAGAAATTGACCCAAACCATTATACTCAATTAATATTTGACAAAGGAGGCAAGAGCATGCAATGGAGTCAAGACAGTCTCTTCAATAAATGGTGCTGGGAAATTTGGTCAGATACATGCAAAAAAATGAAACTAGATCACCAATTTACACCATACACAAAAACAAACTCAAAATGGCTGAAGGACTTAAATGTAAGATGGGAAACCATTAAAAAACCTACAGGACTCCATAGGCAGCAAAATAGCAGACATATGTCAGAGCAATATCTTTATAGACACAGCTCCTAGAAGAATGGAGACTAAGGATAAAATAAAAAAAATGGGACTGCATCAAAATTAAAAGTTTCTGCACAGCAAAAGAAACTATTAACAAAACAACAAGAAAGCCCACTGCATGGGAGAACATATTTGCCAATGATATTTCAGACAATGGTTTAATCTCCAAGATTTACAGAGAACTCATACAACTTAACAAAAGGAAGGTAGATGATCCAATCAAAAAATGGGCAAAGGATCTAAATAGACACTTTTTAAAAGAACATATAGAAGGAAGAGACATATGAAAACATGCTCAAAGTCACTAATCATCTGAGAGATGCAAATGAAACAATGAGATACCATCTCACACCTGTCAGAATGGCTATCATCAACAAATCAACAAACAAGTGCTGGCAAGGGTGCAGAGAAAAAGGAACCCTCGTGTACTGCTGGTGGGAATGCAGACTGGTGCAGCCACTGTGGAAGACAGTATGGCGTTTCCTCAAAAAGTTAAAGTAGGAACTTCCATTTGACCCAGTAATCCCACTTCTAGGAATATATCCCAAGAAACCAGAAACACTAATCAGAAAGGATATATGCACCCCTATGTTCATGGCAGCACAATTTACAATAGCTAAGATTTGGAAACAGCCTAAGTGCCCATGAGCAGATGAGTGGATTAAAAAACTTTGGTACATCTACACAATGGAATACTATGCTGCTATAAAAAAGAAGAAACTTTTACCATTTGCAACAGCATGGATGGAACTGGAGAGCATTATGCTACGCAAAATAAGCGATATAATGATCGACATAATTTGATGAACAACAATAGATCCAGAGACAAATGGTTGTGGGGGTTAGAGAGCAATCAAAGGACTTGTACACATGCATATTAGCATAACCAATCGACACAGACACTGAGGTGGTGGGGGCTTGTCCTGGGGTGGGAATGGCTGAGGGGGAGGTCAAGTGGGGGAAAAGGAGACTTATGTAAAAGTTTAGACAATAAAAAAAAATGGTGGAACATCTACACAATGAAATACTATGCTGCTATAAAAAAAAGAATGAATTCTTCCCATTTGCAACAGCATGGATGGATCTGGAGAGCATTATGCTAAGCGAAATAAGCAGTCAGAGAAAGATAAATATCACATGATCTCACTCATTTGTGGAATATAATGAACAACATAAACTGATGAATAAATATAGAGTCAGTGACATAGAAGCATTGAACAGACTGTCCAACTTAAGAGGGAAGGCAGGGGGAGGAGGTAAGAGATCAACCAAAGGACTTGTATGCATGCATATAGGCATAACCAATGGACACAAACAGTAGGGGGTGAGGGCATATTCTGGGGGGTGGGAATGGCCCGGGAGTGGTCAATGGGGGAAAAAGGAGACTTATGTAATACTTTAAACAATGAAGAATATAAATTTTTTTTTTAAAAAAAATAAAAGTCATCCAAATTGGAAAGTAGGAGGTAAAACTGTCATTATTTGTAGATGACATGATATTGTACATAGAAAACCCTGAAGACTCCACCAGGGAACTACTAGAGTTAAAAAATAAATTTGGTAACGTAGCAGGATACAAAATGAACACCCAAAAATCAATGGCTTTTTTATACACCAATAATGAACTCTCAAAAGAGAAACTAAAAAAACCAACAATCCAATTTACCATTCCAACAAAGAATAAGACACTTAGGAATAAACTTAACCATGGAGTAAAAGACCTGTACTTTGAAAAAGGAAATAGAGGAAGATGCAAAAAATATGGAAACATAGACCATGTTCATGGATTGGAAGAATTAACATCATTAAAATGTCTGTACTACCCAAAGCAATCTATAGATTCAATGCAATTCCTATTAAAATACCAATAGCATACTCCACAGAACTAGAACAAATACTCCAAAAATTTATATGGAGCCATAAAAGACTCTCAATAACTGCAGCAATCTTGACAAAGAAGAACAAAGTTGGAGAGATCAGAATATTGGATATCAAACTATATTACAAAGCCATTATAACCCAAACAGCCTGGTACTGGCACAAGAATAGTCATATAGACCAATGGATCAGAACAGAGATCTCAGAAATTGGCCCTGATAATTATGGTCAATTAATATTTGACAAAGGAGGCAAGAACATACAATAGAGTAAAGATAGTTTCTTCAACAAATGGTATTGGGAAAACTAAACAAACACATGCAAAAAGATGAAACTAGACCACCAACTAACACCATACACAAGAATAAACTCAAAATGGATAAAAGACTTAAATGTAAAACATGAAACCATAAAAATCTTAGAAGAAAACATAGGCAGCAAAAATCTTAGACATCTCACATAGCAGAATTTTCACTGACACATCTCCTAGGGCAAACTCATTAGTCAACAGAGCCAAATATCAACAGTACAATGATTGAAATTTCTTTTGAGAGCCAAATTTTTTAAACTTAAACTATATAGGTAGGTACATTCAACTTTAAATTCACGGTTTTCGTCTAAGGCTTAGGAAGA
>NW_005355502.1:1356462-1398442 GCF_000412655.1 Myotis brandtii
GCACCTAAAAAAATGTTTCATTTTATAATAATAATGCCACCAACACAAAAGAATTACAATTCTTAAATTGATGACAAAAATACCTGTAGGATTTGCAGTTGGTTGGAAAAATACAGATAAGTTTATGCTTCGAGTAGGTACTTTTGTCAGCCATGCGTGATTTGCAGACACAACTAGCACTAACCACTGCACAATGAGACTGCTGACTGACTGGCTCACTCAACCCGTGCATGAATCACGCGTGCCTCCCCCGCGCTGCGTATCCTGTGGCGCCTGCGCCTCATCTCCCGTCGCCCGACCGACTGACACCCCCACTTCTTCTAACGCCACTTCAAAATAGACTTGCCCAGGCCGAAAACCAACTTCTGCGCATGGGCCACGAAGTTTCAATCGCACTGTACGTGTGTGCCCGCACGTGGTATTTTGTGGAAGAGCCACACTCAAGGGGCCAAAGAGCCGCATGTGGCTCGCGAGCTGCAGTTTGCTGACCACTGTCCTAGGGAAAGGAAACTAAGGAGAAAATAAATGAATGGGACTACATGAAAATAAAATGTTTCTTTACAGCAAAAGAAGCCACCACCAAATGAAAAGAGAGCCCACTGTATGGAAGAACATATTTGCCGATGATACATCTGATAAGGGTTTAATATCTAAAATATACTAAGTATTCACACAACTCAACAAAAGGAGGACAATCCAATTAAGAAATGGGCAGAAGACCTGAATAGACATTTCTCCAAAGAGAACATACAAATGGCCAAGAGACATATGAAAATATGCTCAAAGTCACTAATCATCCGAGAAATGCAAATTAAAACCATAATGAGATATCACCTCACACTGGTCAGAATGGCTATCTTCAAAAAATCAACGAACAAGTGCTGGTGAGGATGTGGAGGAAAGGGAACCATTGTGCACTGCTGGTGGGAATGCAGACTGGTGCAGCCACTGTGGAAAACAGTATGGAGTTTTCTCAAAAAATGAAGAATGGAACTACCTTATGAGCCAGTGATCTCACTTCTAGGAATATATCCTAAGAAACCAGAAACACCAATCAGAAAGAATATATGCACCCCTATGTTCATAGCAGTGTTATTTACAATAGCTAAGATTTGGAAATAGCCCAAGTGCCCATCAGCAGATGAGAGGATAAAAAAGCTGGAATACTAAAAAAGAAGGATCTCTTATACTTTGTGACAACATGGAGTGACCTGGAGACTATTATGCTAAGTGAAATAAGCCAGTCAGAGAAAGACAAGTATCACATGATCTCACTCATATGTGGAATCTAATGAACAAAATAAACTGATGAACAAAATAGGTCCAGAGGCCTGGATGCCTGGAACAGACTGACGGGTCTCAGAGGGGAGGGCGGAGGAGGGGATGGGAAGAGATTAACCAAAGAATTTACATGCATGTGTGCACAGCCCATGGACACAGACAATGTGTGGGGAAGGCCTGGGATGGGGCGGGGGCTGGGTGGAGGGAGTAAAGGGGGGGATATGAGGGACATCTGTAATACTGCCAACAATAAATAAATACATACATTAGTAAATAAATGGATTGAAACTCATTACTGTAACCTCAAGAACCTGCTTCTCTTAACTCTCCAAACTCATCCTGTAGCCACTCTCCTCCTTAGGCCCAGGTCTTTGTGAGCCTCCCAATGCAGGTCCCACATACAAAGATAAATCTCTGAGAAAAGCAGTTTTGAATTCTTCCCAGAGGGCAATGGCATATAAAACCAGTGATCATCTTAACATATTACTATTACTATTATTATTATTTTAAATTTATTATAATTGCTTAGCACATTATAGTTTTTAAAATACTTTCAGGTCTATAACACTATTATAGTTTCTATAATATTTTCAGGTTTATCTATAATAATAAAAGCATAATATGCCAATTGACTGAACAACAGAACGGCCGTCTGGACAACCTTCCGGACGACCACGCTATGACACGCACTGGCGCCAGGCCAGCCAAGGCAGGTGCGATGTGATTGGTTGGGGGGCCTGCCATCGCCCCACGATTGCCCCGCAGAGGGAGGCCCAGGCCACCGGCCAGCAGGGTGATCAATTGGGGGGCTCTACGATTGCCCCAAAGAGGGAAGCCCAGGCCACCATTTCCAGGGCCATCAATCAGGGGGCTCCATGGAACCAGGGAACTTGGGGTGTGTGGCAGCAGACATGGGCAGCGCCAGGCCAAGGGGGTGTAGGTGGGGTGGGGCCATGAGGCAGCTAGGGCATTGAGGCAGAGGCAGCTGGGGCTGCGAGGGCCCTGGCAGCCAGGTCTGTGAGGGCACAGGTAGTTGGGGCTGCGAAGGCCTACCCTTGCATGAACTTTGTGCATCGGGCCTCTAGTATCTATACTAATAATAGAGGAATATGCAAGTTAGCTGGGATGCCATAACATCACGACCAAACAGCAGGGACCTGAGGCTACATGGCGCCTGGCCAGAGCGAGGGACCTCAAGCCACACCCCCACCCCGCGGAGCTTGACAGGGGACCTCAGGCTGCGCTCCCTGCCCCAGCGACAGGCCGGGAGACCTCAGGCAACAACCCCCGCCCAGCAGGGCTTGATGGGGGACCTCAGGCCATGCCCCCCACCCTGGCACCAGGCCGGGAGACCTCAGGCCCTGCCCCCGGCCTGGTAAGGCTTGACGGGGGATGTCAGGTCGCACCCCCTGCCCTGGCACTGGGCTGGGAGACTTCATGCCACGCCCCCTGCCCCAGCACCAAGGTGGGAGACCTCAGGCCATGCCCCCAGCCAGGTGGGCTTGACAGGGACCTCAGGCCATGCCCCCCACCCCAGTGCCGGACCAGGACCCACACAAACACACTGCCTCCTGGTAATCTTTGTGTTGCATGTTCCACTTACTCTTGTGGGGACTTAGTTATGGACAGCATCGTTTTGTTATAAAAATGCTTTATGTGTGCATGTTTTGCCTCTCTAGATTGATTGGTAAGATCCATAAGGGTAGGGATTATGTCCTATCTATATAATAAAGAGGTAATTGCTAATTTGTCCATTACGGTGTCCCAGTCACAACCAGTCTGTGGACAGGGCCAGGGGTGGGGACTTCTGCCCCCAGCGCTAACGTCATGCTGCCTGCGTGCTTCCCTTCAGCACTGGTATGATGCTGGGGGCGTGGCTGGGCTTGATGGGGGGACCTCAGGCTGTGCCCCCCACCGGCACGACTTGATGGGGGACCTCAGGTCACACCCTCCACCCAGCGGGTCTTGACTGGGGACCTTAGGCCATGCCCCTCGCTCAGCAGGGCTTGATGGGGGACCCCCACCCTGGCTCCCGGCCTGGAGACCTCAGACCGTGCCCCCCACCTTGGTGCCAGGCCAGGAGACCTCAGACTGAGTGCCCCCCTGCCCCAGCGCCGGGCTGGGGGACCTCAGGCTGTGCCCCCTGCCCGGTGGGGCTTGATGGGGGACCTCAGGCCATAGCCCCTGCCTGGCAGGGCTTGACAGGAGACTTCAGGCTGCAACCCCCGCCCCAGCACTGGGCCGGGGGACCTGAGGCTGTACACCCCGCCCAGAGGGGCTTGACGGGGGGGGGGCCGGCCGGGGCTGGGTCTCCTGTGTTTTCGAAGCGTGTGTGGGTGGTGGGCGAGGACTTGACTCTGGTTCCTGTGGCGCGCCTCAGACTCGGACAGGAGGGAGATTTTCATATACATTTTAATAATTTTCTTTTGTCTCTGACACTTCTATTATAGAGAAAGGGCAAAGAGCAATATTAAAATATTTCCTCTAATTAATTCTCTTTTAATGTGCATGAATTTCGTGCATTGGGCCTCTAGTGTATATACAATCACTAGTGGGAAATTAGGTTGAGTAAATGAGCTACTTGGAGGATCACCTGGGGTCTAAGGGAAGACAGTGGAGGGATTTAAAGACAGTGGATGGGTCAAGATTCTGGCAAGAAATATTCACTCTGATGTTCAAAGAAACGAAGGTGATGAGGGGACTGCTTCTCAGGTGAGATGTGGGCAGGTTAAAGGAGCAAAGAGGAGATAGAGAGGCACCAGGAGATCATCTCTGAGGGAAGCCACCAGGCCCCTGGGCTGCGGGACAATGGGAACAGAAACCGTGGGGAGAAAAAGATTTATTATTGGGGGGAGATGCAGCTACTGCCAGAGACCAGGGCCAAAAGGGAGGGAGAGGAGGAAGCCTGCAGCACTCCCCAGCCCCAGCTCTCTGCACTGAGCCTGCCTGCTCAGCACACTGGGAGCAGCAGAGCCAGGGGAGGGGTGGGCGTGGAGAAGTAACTGGGGGGTGGGGTGGGCACAGAAATGGAGAATCATTAGGCCCGAAGCCAAAGATTAATGTGGGCTGGGAAACAGTCACATTTCTTGGATAGGGAATAGGAGTGTTGTCACAGAGGATGAGTGAGTGAATAAATATTGCTCAGCTCTCTTCACAGCTGTTCTCAGGATGGAGGCAGAGGTGATGGCCGGAGGGCTGAGGGCTCAGTAACGAGGGCTGAGCCCAGGCCTGCGGGCCTCTCCTGCCTGACTTTCCTATTGCAGCTCTTCGCCCTGGTGCTGAGAGCTCAGGAGCCGCCAGTGGTGTCCAGCTGAGAGCTGCCCAGGAAGGAGAAGCCCAGCCCTCTCCCCCTAAGTAACAGCTGCCCCCTCCCCCAGGGCCCCCCTCAGTCCTCTGAGCCTCCGCAGCACTCACTGTGTCTTAGTCTCACAGATGTCCTGCAAGGGCGCCCGGGGTGGGAGCGCCACATGAAGAGGACTTTTTCTCCCCCGAGAAGTCATTGCTGAAAGTCACTGACAGACTCTGAATGCTGGACGCCAGGGCACCATCTCACCCCGTTCCCCAGCAGAGCCCTCGTGAGATCAGTGCTCTGGGCCTGCTGTCACCCCACTTCCCAGACAGGACACCGAGGCTCATCGAACCCACACACAGGGGCCCTGTTTCCAGGTCAAGCATCCACAACCCATTCCCACGCGGGGGAGGATGTGTGTTGGGATGGGAGTTTCGGGAAATTCTGTACTTTTGCTCAGTTTTGTTGTGAACTTAATACTGTTCCAAAAAGTAAAGTCTGCTAATGGAAAAAATCAGTCCCACCCATTGGGCTAAGCTGTGGGTTCTGGGGACAGTATCCATTTCGGTTGAGAGAGGATTGAGCTACTGGAAGAGAAAGTTCATGTGCACACACACATCCTCTGTTTCTTTTTCTGGGGGGTGGGGTGGGGTGGGTAGCAGATCTAGGCTATATTTTGAAGGAAGTGACTAAATGGCTTCACCCTTTAGCCCAAACTCCCATTCTCAGTAGACATCCCTGCTTTTATCTCCTCCTGCCCTTTCTTGGACTTGCAGGAATGAGGGACTGAAGTGGGAGACTTGCATGCAGAGGGGATAGTAATTGGCGTAAACGTTTGTTCGTAACCAAGCTGGGGTGTGTGCTGGTGCGTGTGTGAGTGTGTGGGCCCCGCGCACGGCCCTTGGCCACATCCCGCACACTGTCCGGTTGTGCCGTCTGCCTGTGCTTCCCTGCCACCGGGTGAAGCCTTTACGTGGCAGACACACACACTGCATGGTCAGAGCAGAGCACGGTGCATAGTGAGACTCCATCGGAAGGAAGGAGAGCACACGGTCACTGCCGCCCCAGCACCCAGCAGAAAGCTGTGCCTGGGCCTCCCGGCCTCCTGCCCCGCCTGTCTCCCTGTCCTGACGCCTCCCAGGCGGGGCTGATGCTCCTGCTGTTATTGTGGGGCTGTTCTCAGGCTGCTGTTTTCACCTCTTCTCTCCCTGCACAGCCAAGTTTCAATGGTTCGAGGCAGGGAGGGAAGGCCTTGGCAGGGGTCCCGGCGAAGGAGGCTTAGCTCCCCTCAGTGGGAACACGAGGAACTTCCTTCTACCTGCAGCCTTTGCCCACACTCTGCTGGGAGGGGCCGGGGGTCCAGCAGAGCCAGGGGACTGCAGGGTGTCATGAAGCTGGGTGCCATTTGTCACACAGACTCCCCGTACCTTTTAAAGAGGTCCACCTCCGCCTGGTCCCTCTTGCTCATGAGCAGGTTTCGGCTGTTTTCAAAGACATCTTCGATCTGGTCTGGCCAGAGGAAGAGGGTGCTGTTCAGCTTGATGTCCTCGTCTGCAAAACACATACCCCTGCTCAGGGCTGCGCGGCGTGTCAGCGAGAGGACAGGAGGGCGACGACGTGGCGGGCAGTGCGGGGCCCGCGGTGGGGTGACAGCCCACGTCACTCAGCCCTCACCACGGCCCGGCCGCCGGAAGGCAGACCGCGTGACCCCCTTGGTTTCACAGGTGGGCAGCAGTAAGGAAGGGGCCGAAGTCACACCACGAGAACGTGGGGCGCAGACTGGAAGCCCAGGTCTAATAGCCTCGCCAGCCACGCCCCCACGTCTGGCCTGACCGCCTGCCCAGGCGGGGAGTGGACTCAAAGCCTGGGGTGATGTTCAGGTTCTAATTTCTAAACAATTTCCCTCACTGAGTTACGTGTCAGTGATGATATCCATGCCAGATGTCCTTCCTGTCACATGGCTCCCCCTGCACCCTGGCTGAGGAGGCAGAGCGTAGTGAGAGGATCCAGGGCCTGCTCACCCCGAGGCACAGCCCAGGAAATGTGTGAGGGGTTACAGAGCGACTTGTCCCCCCAGGCTCCTCGCTCCTCCCTCAGCCCCACCCTGTGAACACCGGGCATCCACAGGTGTTTCCAGATGAAAGCAGCTGTGAGGCGTGGCTGACGAAGGGCCAGCACATCAGCTTCTCCTGCAGAACCTGGTCTTTACAAACTCCAACTTGGCCGGCCACGCTGTGAGGGGCCCGGGCATGCTGTGAGGGGCCCGGCCACACCCAGACGTTTCTCCTTTTTGTCTGACAGTCAGACGCCCTTTGTGTGGTTCGAGCTCCTGTGTGGTGAGTGCCTCTGACATACAGGGACACCGAGGCAGCTCCCATCTCCACATTCAGTGCTGGGATTGCAAACTCGTCCCCACTCCTTCCCTGAAAACGCACACGCATGCTTGCATGTGGGCGCATGGCCTCGGCTTACGGGGCAAGTCTGCGAAGTCCATCAGGAACTCCAGCCGCTCGGCCGCATCCCTCAGCTGCCTCCTGAGCTTGAACACAGTGACGTCGCTGGATTTCCTGAGGAACGCGATGAGGGACACCAGCTCCTCGGTGTTGGCAGGGATCTCGCTGACTTTCTCTGCGATGCTGCTGTACTGGTGGCAAATGCTGCGGAACAGAAGCCAGCCATCAGCACCACCGCCCTCCGCCAGCCCTCCTACAAGACTCGCGGTGCGAGCAGACGGGATTCCTAGCTGGAGCCAGGACGATGGTGTCCAGCTGTTCTCTGCCTGCAGCCCGATGCATGACGCCCACATGCACACCGAACTTCAGGAATACTTCCTGAGGGTGGCAGTGCTATCTGGCATGTGCCAAGCCTGTTACGAGGTGCCACGCCCCCACTGCAATCATATATCAGCTCGTTTAAGCCTCACAGCAATCCTAAGAGGTAGGAACTGTTACTACCAGCAGTTTGGGAAAAAGCGAGGCTGACTAACTTGACCCAAAGCAACACGGTGTGCAGGTGTCAAATCCAGGATCGGAACCTGGTTCAACTGATTGCAGAGCTGTACTCTTCACAAATATACTGAGTAGAATTCAGATTCAGACCAAAACAATAGCAAGAATACGGCCAGCACCAGCAGCTCCTCAGATTTTATGCTGGAGTAGAGTCCTACAGTACAGTCACTGCTCCTGCGGCACACCAGCCCGCTCACCCTCAGGTGCTGCAGGCCATCCAGAGGCATTTACGTTCAACTCCTGGCACTGTTGGACCTAACTGCTCGCTCCTCCTCAGCCGCACTGTGAGAGAGCGTGTTACTATATGGATAATTTGAATATGCTCAATGTATACAAAAGCCAATGGATCTCAGTCTTCAGCATTTTAAGTATAATTAGGAACAAATGATCTCCACTGCCTCCCTGCCTAGCACAGAGGGGCCCTCAGGACATGTGGGTAAAGCGGCCGTCGTCATGTTTACTGACTGCTACATGCTGCTGGTCCCCAGGACACAGAACCACTCCTCCCAGTGTTCTCAGTCTTCAACATCCCTTCTTAACATAACGGTGCCCCTTCGTAATAGAGCGACTTGCACCAAACTGAAGAGAACATGCCACACCACCTTGCAGCTGGTGCTGAGTTTAGGAACGAATTGGACACAGTTCTATCGAGAGAAGTGTCTGCTGTGCGGCCTGCGTCCAGAGCATTCTCCCCTTCTCGGCCCCAGAGGTGGGTTATATTCCCCAGCCTCCTTCAGAGCTTTCGTTGGGCATTTTACTAGTCAGCTCAGTTACCATCACAAAGTATCACTGGGCGGCTTAAACAACAGGACTTCATTGTCTCACAGGCTGGAGGCGGAAGTCAGGGTCAGTGTGCCAGCTGGTTCGGTTCCTGGCGAGGACTCGCTTTCTGGCTGGCAGGGAGACGCTCTTCCCGTGTCCTCACGTGGCAGACAGGAAGAGGGTTTTGGTGTCTCGTCTCTTCTTATAAGGGACACAACCTATGACCTCATTTAACCTCATCGCCCTCTACAGGCCGGTCTCCAAGCAGTCACACTGGGCATGCAGATGTGCGTGTGCGCCCCCAAAATTCACATGTTGACACCCAATCCCTAACGTGATGATATTTGGAGGTGGCGTTGGGTGGAGAGTATCAGGAGGGTTATGACCACACACAAGGGATTAGTGCCTGATAAAGGCGCTCCCTCCCCTTTCTGCTTTGTGAGGACACAGCGAGAAGAAGGGTGTCTATGAACCAGGAGGTGGGCTCTCAACAGGCACCTCTAGCCTCCAGGACTGTGAGCAACAAACTCCTCTTGCTTAGAAGCCACCCAGTCTGTGGCAGTCTGTCACAGCAGCTCAGATGGACTCAGACAGACTGCGACATACGAACTGTGGGAGAGCACAACTCAGATCGTGTGACTGAGGTCCAGTCCTTGGGAGTGGGAAGCAGTGCAACCGCCACTCACAGGTGCAGCACATAACAGTGTCCTTGCTCTGTCCATGCTCATGCTCTCTCCTCCCCCGACTGCCCAGGGTCTCAACACTTAAAACGACCTTGAAAGCTACATGTTGAAGATGTAAAGTTACCATCTTGCTTGAGTTTTTGAATGCACATAGTATTCTCCTCCATGAGTCTGGAGCTACCCTGAGCAAGAAATAAACTTCTATTGTGTTTGATCATAACATCTTGGGTCTATGCGTTATAGCATTTGGCCTAACTAACTAACTAACTAACTAACGCAGATAGATGCTCTCAGCCCGACAGACTCCTCCCTGATAGAATCCATCCTTCTTCCCTTTTGTATGAGAATTCAGAGTAAATATCACCTGGCTGCTGGCTGTCAGCTCCCTGGAGGCTCAGAGGGCAGCAGACTCACTATTTCCTAGACCCTCTAAAGGCCCTGAATATGACCCGATGATATCAACACAACTCCGTAGCGATATCCAGGATAAACTGAAGACAGGAAACCTTGCCTTCTACATGTACTGATAATATGATTTAAAACCTAAAAGGCTGGGCCCCGGCCTGGTAGCTCAGTTGGTTAGGGCAACATCCTCATACACCAAGGTTGTGGGTTTGATCCCTGGTCAGGGAACATACAAGAAGAAAAAAACAAAACAAAACAAAACAAAAGCCCTGAAAGGCCAGGGTCCCATAGACAATGCTTTTCTCTGCCCATGCTGGGGACAGCATAAGGGAGACCAGTGACGTGTACCGATCTGTGCCCTCTTTCTACTGATGTCTTTATTTTGGACAGGACTTCGCACCCCGAAGAAAACAAGCAGCTGGGCCACAGGGATAACTTCTCATGTCTCTGCTCAGGGCCCTGCAATTAGTCAATACTTCAGGTCACCGCTCTAGCAACTTAGATGCAAATGGCCGCGCCCCATCCTTCTGCCCAGGGCGCCCCGTCCCAGGCACACCTAGCACTGGAAACAGGACAGTGAGGTGGCCAGGACAGGGCCTGGGATCAGGAGACTCAAACTCACTTTCTTGGGCAAGTTAGGCTTCCTTTCTGAGCCTCATTTCCCCTCCGCTCAGTGAGGGGGCTTCTGTCTGCCTCCCCACCTCGGGGGCTTGTTGGGAAGGTCAAATCAGTCAGAGTCTCCGGTGTGAAGGCAGAAAGAAACTTCGGAACTCCGCACCAGCCTGGGGCTCTGCATCCTGAAGAATCCTTGGCCTCATAACAGGACCCTTATTTTCATTTATAATAAAAGGACATCAGGGAATTATACTTTTATTTTGAGAAGGGTGGATGCACTACTGCTTAGGAAACACTTTCTTGATGCTGAAACTTTCCAAAGAAAGTGTCCCCGTAGCATGAAGGCTCAAGCCTTGTACTCTCCATCCCAACCTTCATCCTACAGGCAGAGAACTGGTCCCGACAGGTGACTCCAGGGGACGCACAGCCAGAAAACACAAGGTTCAAACCCAGCTCTGGCTCCGGCGCCGGACCCTCCGCGTCACCAGCCCTGAGAGGCTGTGCGGTGGTGCTGGGGTGTCGCTCGCTGCCCTCTCAGAGGCCCCCCTTCATGAGCACGTGCAGGGAAGAGCACGCCGCCTCTCGGGCTCTGTGGAGGCCTCACCGGATGGCCTCACTCAGATGCTCACAGCCCCTGGATGGGACGCTGGGCTGGGAAAACGGTAGCTACTATATCATTAATTTGTTAGTGAGTTTCTGACAGGTAACTTGTAACCCTTAAAGTACTATAAATGCTAAGCTTACACATGTTTACATTTATGTGGATCACATGTAACACTGTATAACAGGGACCATTCTTCCTCAATCGCGCAGCCTGTGGTTTAGAGCTCCCTAAGGAACAGCTGGAGCAGGGATGAGCTGTTCCGTGACACTCACAGGACACGGGGGCAGAGGTGCTGCCCAGCCTCTCCGCACCATCCCTCTCTGCCAACCACGCCCAAGTCTTCTGGGGGAGCCCTCTCCCTCTCAGTCCACGTGGCCTAGTAGGGTGACATCACCCCAGAGACAGGAACCCCGCCCTGATGGCAGCCGTCCTCGCTGTTCTGCTGCTGCACAGGTGAGCTGCGGGCCAGCGCCACGCCGGCCAGGGCTGTGGGGAGGCCGTTGGGACAGCAGAAACCTTTTTCCCTTTGGACGGAACCTGAGAGGCTGTGAGCCAGAGCTGCTGGGGTGCACACACCGGAGAGCCTGTCGGGACGCAGCCAACACGGGGAGCTGAGGGAGGGAGGGAGCCTGGCCCTGACTGCCGGGCTGAGGGCCAAAGCCAGCAACCCCTGAACTTTCCAACGTGTGAGCCCCAGGCTCCCTTTTTTACTTTCGCCAGCCTGTTTGGGCTTCTCTCCTTACAACCAACACCATTTCGACTGATGTATGGATACTCATCCGTAAAGTGAAGGCACGACATCGGGCTTCCGGAACGACAGACCCCCAGCCCTATCCAGCAGAGGCCTGCATGGCGCGCAAGCTAGGTGGTGGGCAGCAGCACCCAGCGGCCTGGCAAGCAAGCGAAGGCTGAAGGGTCTGAGAGGGGCACTACCCCCCTCACTTCCCCTCTCCCCCTGCCTCCAAGCCCCACGGTGTCTCACTGCTGCTCACCTTCCAGCCGAACTTGAATTCCCTGCCACCCTCATTTTGGGTTCAGCCTGGTCATTGTTGGGAGGTGCAAATTCTGTCTACATCCCCCCGTTTGTGCCAACTCTCAGTGCTCTTTCTCCGCACACCTGGCAGTACCTGGCATTGGTGTCCCGGTTCACATCCACTTGGTACTGAATCAGGCGGTCTTTCAGGTTCTGGGCTCGCTCACAGAGGTCGTAATTGAGGGCCATGGTGTCAAGGCAGAACATGGCCAACGGCACGGAAATGTGCATGGACGCAATTTCGTTTTTCCGCTTTTTTATGCTATTGATCTTCTGTAAAAGGAGCACATTCACTAGTCAATTCATCAGTGGCCTCTGTGCGTTGCCCGCAGCCTCGGCCCTGGCCACCCCCTCCGATCGCAGCACAGCACACAACCGCCACCAGGGGGCCGCGGCCACCCACTGCGCGTGTGCAGCACACATCACCACGACATGAAATGTCCAGTGGCATCTCCTACCATCACAAAGTCATCAATTTCATGATTTTCTTTCAGGAATGCAGTGATGCTCTGCTCTGCCGTGTTATCCAATAAGTCATCATACTTTCTGTAGACATTTAAGTATCTTGCATGTCGAAGGGCATAGAATCAAACACACAAACACGGGCCACAAGTTAGCTTAGTCAGAGCAGCAAATGCGGAGACACACTAAAAATCAGCCCAAACATAGACAGAGGAATAGAAGCTGACAGGGTACATGGAACGGGAAATGCAGAACTTCGGCTGAAAATTCCAGTTTTGTTACCTCCTGGCGACATGAACTTAGACAAGATATTTCTCTTTTTCAAAGAGCAGTGTCTCTAACTAAAGTGGAAATAGTAACTCCTTAGAGCACAACTGCAACAAGGTCTATGAAGTTACCACGGAGCCTGACACACAGCGGGCATGCGATAGCCATGACCCCACCCCTCCTTCCAGCTCTAAAGCTGTGGGTCTCAATTTTAAGATGAAAATTTGGAATGAATGAACTAAAACCAATGGAATAAAATTAAGTTTCCCTCCGTCCATTAGCAGATCTCGCGGAAGGGCTGGGCAGTTTCTCTCGAGTGGGAGGATGTATTGGGATGCTCCCACTGAGTTCCCGTGAACATATAGATGCTACGAGGAGCAGAGTTAACTGGGGGCCAGTGGCACTCTTCCACAGGATGACCGACTTCAGAGGCTCAGAGACCGAGACGCAGGGGAACCCCGGAGCTGCAAGTCAGAGAGCAAACCGGGAGGGCCACCCGCCCCCGCGAACAGGGCCGGCCGGGTTTCCCACTGAGGCTCCGAGCCACATGCACAGGCGGGGGCTGCCCATTCGAGTCCGTGGTTTTCAGACCAGGTTAGCAGTTCTCATCAGGGGTGGGTTTCGCTCCCAGGGGACACTTGGCTATGCCTTGGGCCGTTTATCGTCGCTGTCATTGGTCATTGTAGAGTCCCGCTGGCATGTCATGAAAGGGTAGAGGCCAGGGACGCTGCTACAAACCCTGCTATGCGCAGGCAGCCCCACAGTGCAGCGTCCTGTTCTAACATCAACAGAGCTGCGCCACGAGCCTAGGTGAGGGTGAGCACGTGTCCTGGCTTGTGTGGGACAGTCCCGTGGTGACTGTGGATAACATCCTCTCCACTCGCAGGGTCTCCGTGTAGAAGCTAGCAGTTGCATCCCCCATCCCCCAAACGCATGCCTGCTCACGCGAGCAAATGCCAGGTGCTACCAGCATCACCACTCAGGGCATGCAGAGCACTTGTCCTCGGTCCCTGTCCTCCCACCCCTAAGTCCAGCGAGCTCTGGAAGCAGAGAGCTGCTCTAAAATTCATCGAATAGCAAAAGCTGCCTGAGCGGATGTGGGCTGCTGGTGGGCATGTCCTCACTCTCGCTGCGGAAATACCTGCCTGTCAATCAGACGAAGGGGTGCTGCCAGGCCTGCTGGCGCCGTGTCACCTTCCTACAGCCCAGACATTTCTAACCTGTCTGGCCACACGGTTTCAGGTCCTGGAAGTGGACTGTACCGGAGTGTGAACTCTGGCTCTCCGGTTTGCTTTCTGGGCCATGCGTCCTCATGTGTGAAACGGGGATGCGTGTAATTCCCCGGTAGGCAGCCATTGGCTATGATTATGCACCGTTTCAGCTGTGTGGGAGCAGAGAGCATTCCCTTGAAGGCAGTTAAGAATGGTAAGCCAATGCCCAAAGGCTAAGTTACAGCTACACCAACTTACTTGTGGGGGCCGACTTGGTTTTTCCGATAGACCTGGAAAGCCTGATCCACGTAGTCAGAAACCAGCTTTTCTTCAGGGTTAACGGTTCCAAGAACCAGGTTATATCCTTTTAGCTCTGGGAACAGGAAAGATTCCACCTAAAGAACAGAAGCCGTGAGATCTGAGGAGGGGGCGGCACCGCAGGGCAAGGTGTGCAGTGGGTTCATTCCCGGGACACCAGCTGCCGTCCTGCTCCTGCTGCTCCTGAGCGAGGCTGGCTCGCTCGCTTCTTGTGGGTCACTCAGCGCTCAAGTCCTTGCTCCTCTCAAGTCTCATGTCCTTGGAGAGTCCCGGGGCCCAGTGGAGATTCGGTGTCCCTGCTGAAAGCTCAGGCTCTGAACTTTCTCATCACAACTGTCACTAAATGAGTGTGTAATGAGCTGTCCTAGGTTTGTCAGGGGATATAAATACCATGAGAGCCTGGATCATATCTGAGTTCTGCGCTCCTGTGAAGAGCTCGGCACATAGTAAGTGCTCAATAAATACCGTGGGAGTGAAGGGATGTCATAGGGTGCCCGCCACCCCATCAACGTCTCTCTAAGGAAAAGCTCCTAGATGTGCTGGTTTCTCCTCAGACCACATAGATCTTTTGCTTTTTTAAATTGTTTTATTGCTCTTTTATTTCTGACTGGTCTGTTTTTGTGTTTCCTATCCCTTTGTTGAAGTTCTTACTAAGTTCATCTACTCTTCCCCTAAGTTAATTGAGCATCTTTATAACCAGTGTTTTGAACTCTTCATTGAGTAGATTGCTTGTCTTGATTTTGTTTAGTTCTTTTTCTGGAGTTTTGTTCTGTTCTTTCATTTGGGACACATTTCTCTGTCTCCTCATTTTGGCTGCCTCCCTGTGTTTTGTTTCTGTGTATTAGGTAGAGCTGCTATATCTCCTGGACTTGGTAGAGTGGCCTTGTGTAGTAGGTGTTTTGTAGGATCCCAGGAGAGGCCAAGCTGTGACCTAAGGCCAGCTGCTGTTAGTGCTGGGCCTCGGATCACTTAAGTAGAGGTACAGGTCTCTCTGAGGCCAGATGCTGCTTATTTGAAAGATTTTAGAAAAATCCAAAGAATGAGTCAAGATAGGCTATTTGTGTGGAAAAGCCACTGGAATTGGCTTGGGATGGGGCCCACAGGTTGGGTGGGGCGGGATCTCAGAGACTCACCAGGGCAGGGCTAACAGTGTCGGTCAGGTTGATGAAGACTCAGATATGGTGCCCAACTGCCCACTCTGTGGAGTGGGGTGGGATCTCAGAAAGGAACAATGGCCTCTGTCAGCACTTCTGTCTGGGAGAAAGCTGCCCCTCCAGCTCTCGCCCCAATGCCATACTATTCAGTTCCTCTTCTTATGTCCCTGGTGCATTTGAGTTGCTGACCCAGCACTGGAGTTCAGAGGGAGTGAGTCTGAATAAGTCTGTGGGTGGGCCCTTTAAAAGGAACTGCCTGAGACTCTAGCAGCCCTCTGTCTCCCTCAGCTTCAATCCCCACTGGTTTTTATAGCAAGAAGATATGGGGGCTTCTCTTCCTGGCACTGGAACCCTAGGCTAAAGGACCTGGTGGGAGGTTGGGATCCCTTGCTCTTCAAAGGGACCTCTGCAGCCAAGATATCCCTCCTGATTTTTATCTGCCCTACAGGGTGTGAGGACAGCACGTTCTGAGTCTTTGCCTTTCGTACCAGTGTCGATGTGGCTTCCTCTTTATATCCTTAGTTATAGGACTTTTGTTTAGCTAGATTTCAGGCAGTTCTGAGGATGGTTATTCTGTAGCTTAGTTGTAACTGATGTGATGTGGGAGGATTCAAGTACCTCATTTACCTACGCTACCATCTTGATCAGTTTTATTTTTTATGAAGATAAATATTTTCTAAAATATGCTTTTGTTTCCTTTACTAAGTTTCTCACAAATATGCTTTCCTCCTGCACCTTGAGAGCTATTATCAAACATCTCATGCTGACTTTTTCCAACTTCTAAAATTCATGTAAAACTATATGACTGGTAGGGACTGGGTGTACTGTCTACCTATTGCTGCTCTTGGATACTTTTTTTACATATTCAACATGAAGAACTATTCTTTTACATTTTCACTACCCAGTTCAGAGACAGGATGGTCTGAGTCTGAGTGTGCTGGCAGGAGCCAGATGGAGAACTCTGGGCCTGTGCTGCCTTTTCTCACAGTTGGATAAGGTCATTGGCATTCACTTGGGCCTAGCTTTCAAACCTGGTTCAAACTGTGACCTGTGCCTGGGTCTTCTTGGCATTACAATCCACTGAATCTGCTACTGGCTCCCGCTGGGCTGTCTGCAGTAACAGCCACACGAGCCCTGGGTGCTCCCAGCCCAGATGCTTGCAAACACAGCTGCTCACCAGCAGTGAGGGAGCGCGCAGGCCGTGTGCATGTTATCTGTCCCCAAGCCCCACACTCATCCTCCCAATTACAGGTCTGCTCTCTCATTTCCTTCCTCAGGATATTGATTGTAGGAGCACCGTGCATTTTTCTTCCCCCTGCACACACACAGTCTTCTTGTTAACCAGGCTTGGTTGGGTTCAAAACCCCAAATTTAGATCAAAACCAACTGGAGCATTGGTTTCACATGCTTCCCTACAAACCCAACTTGAATCTTGAGCTTGTAGAACCAGCCCTCTCAGTAAGGAACTACAGAGAGAGGAGTGCTTACGAGCATCTAAGTATCGTATACATACATGGTCGGGAGAGGAGGAAGAGGAGCATCCCACAGGTCCCTTCCCTATGTGGGCCTGACACTGGCCCCCTTGCCACACTAACCAACCAGAAGGAAACAGAAGATGGCACACAAAGGAGTCCCACTCAGGTGGATGACTTGGCCCAGCCCTAAGACTCTGTTAACCGGTGTCTGGGGTCTGATTAGTGAGGCCACCCCAGGAAGGAGACTGGAAAGGGCTCAGGCCAGGAAGGGAGGTTTCACTCCCTCCCCTAGCCACCAACAATGGGCGAACAAACGAAACAAACATGGAATCTCAAGAGCTAGATCAGATATAGTTTGGTATAGATTCTTGGCAAGTTCATGGCAACTGCTCCATCGTGAATTACCAACTCAAGTTGGATACAGCTTGGGACACATTTGCCCTTTGGAGGTGGGCATCCTGGGGGACTCTATTCTCCCACAAAGTAACTCTTAATGCCCTTGTTAGAAGCACAGTTCTGGGATGCATGTGCATGTCTTTATGGTTCAAATCCTCTTCCTGGGATCAAGAGGGTATACTCAGGATAGAACTCCCAAACTGAAACTCCGCTGACTGAATATCTTATATAAATAGCCATTTTAAATATATGCAATAAGCAAAAAAGAAAAAAAAAGTACAAGCATATGATTAAGTGAATACTCTACCTTGGGGATCCTCTTAGAGTTTTCAATAATTTCCAAGAAAGAGTTGTGTATTAACTCCCAGCAATCATCAAAAGATGGATTGAAGATAATAACGGGCTCACTGACTTCAAGTTTGATCATGATTAGCTGAGGAACAAAGAACTCCATCTCTTGGTAGGGCTCTTCAAAGTCATTCCCATCCTTCAGGAGACATAAGACATGGCAACTGTCACAAAATGGGGCCTTCTAGAATTAAGGGAGCAGACTACACCATTCCTGGTACCACAAGCATCAGACAAGGGCATGAAGGGCATCATGCACCACATGCTTAAAATGAGGGCAAGGGTGGCTTAGTCCACCCCGAGCTCATCCTCTTACCTTCCCCATAGCTTTCACTCAGTATGTTTACTTTGCTTGAAAATTCCTGCATCAGTATTTCCAAATCCTCCTCATCCTTCAAAATTCATCTCAAAATCTCCTCCACTTCTGAACTTCCATATTTCCACTTCCTCAGGGTATTTCATCTTTCTTTCTTGTAGAGATTTATAAGTACATCTTATCTTTTCTATTCTACTCTAACCTGAGGGCAGGACCTGCCCTCTGAACCACCTACCTCTTCCAAAATATCCAAGACTGTGTTTAGCACATAGTAGGTGCTCAATAATAATTTGCTGACTGAATCCAAACATATAATTATTATCTGCATACTTCAAATAAATGGAGTTGCTAATGAGCCTATAGTCTATTTTAGACACTCAAAATCTCAAGCTTCCCTACAACAAAAATATTGGTGTGGAGATACTCATAATTCTCTACACAGGCTTGTAATACAAGATGCCTTTCATAAAAGACAGGGCCTAATGAAACTGCCATAGGGCAGCTAGGAAGTACTTATCTGACTAATTGCTTTTAGACATTTTTAGATCAGTTTAAGGATGATTGATAAACATTTGTTGACACCTACTCTGTATCAAATACCCATAAATTTTCCTCTTCCTTCAGACCTATGAAGATTTTATTTTTCCCTGTGTGCAATTTTAGGGTGAGATCTATTTACACAGCTGAGTCTCTTCTGCTTAGTAGAGTAGAAACTTACAATGACACCTATAAATTGGTCTCGTTAGAGTGCTAACACTGCAGTCTAAATTCAACAGCACTTGTGTCTATACTGTTTGAGAAAAAGGCAATTGTTCATCTTTATTTAATTAGAAAAATGCTTAGAAGTTAACCTTTTATAACCAGGCAATTTAACTTTATATTATTCTTTTTAAGGTACGATGCCCACATGATATAAAATCCAAAAGAATCATCCTTGAGCCCTAGGCTCCCAAAGTTTAGGGGATACTGTGATGCTCTGAAAACAAGAACTTAGTGTTTTTGGTTTTTATTTCTACTTCACTGAAGTTATTTCATGAAGGAAATTATTAATTAGGTCAACAAAGCCATTTGGTTTTAGGGATGCCCCTTTCAAAGACCAAAGACCAAAAGTCAGTATGTGCAATGATACATACAACACTCCTGAAACATCAAGCTAAAGGCTGATAACAATCTTTTTCAACCCTGCCCTTTGATAGGATGAAAAAGTGGCCATACCCTTTACTATAAAGTGTATGTATTCCATTTTATTAAATCTTTCTTTAATTTTTCTTAACAACTTCTATATTTCTGAAGATTTTTACCAATTTAGTAGTAGTTAATTATCTCATGAAAGCTTGCTGTATATTCACATTAGTTTATAAACTAACTAGAGGCTGGGTGCACGAAATTTGTGCACCGGGGGTGGGGGGTGTCCCTCAGCAGGCCTGCACCCTCTCGCAGTCCAGGAGCATTCAGGGGAGTGGGCCTAAGCCATCAGTTAGACATCCTTAGCACTGCTGCAGAGGTGGGAGAGGCTCCCGCCACTGCTGCTGCACTCATTAGCCGTGAGCCCGGCTTCTGGCTGAGTGGTGCTCCCGCTGTGGGAGTGCACTGATCACCAGGGGGCAGCTCCTGCATTGAGCGTCTGCTCCCTGGTGGTCAGTGCATGTCTTGGTGACTGGTCATTCTGCCATTCGGTCAATTTGCATATTAGCCCTTTATTATATAGGATAAGGACCTGAAGTGTGTGCGAATCAGGATTTTTATTTTTTGTCCTGGCTCATAGCTGATGGAATCCTGATTCTATCTTAATCATTTACCCTCAAAAGGGCTTGCTTATGACCCCCTACACACCTTGTGTATCATGAAAAAGGAGACGAGATCCTCAAGAGACTTAATGACCAACTCTCTGAGCTGGAGTGACATGAATGATGCAATAGAAGCAAAAAATTCCTCGATGTTCCTGGAGGAGTCATAGTCACTCCTGGGAGCAAAATGGATCCACTGCTCCTTCTGGGAGACAAAAAGCTGAGCACAGGTGGGGATCCACCTGCAAAGACAGGAGGATAGCCAAGTAAGAACCTCCTCGAATTGGTATTTTCACACATCTGGCTGCCTCTCCTGCCAACACCCCTCTCCTGAGAAGAAAGTAGTAAGGTTTGAATTGAGAGACTATTCTTCCTCATTGGTCCTTCCTTCCTTCCACAAATTCTAATTCCCAATTCCCAGTGGGAATCACTGATCTTACCATCCATTATGTCTCTTTTCTGCTTGCCAGAAAACTGTTCTAGCATCTAGAAGTACTAGTACTAGTCATGGTCAGAGGTAATAATTACCATATTTACCAAGCAGCTGCTGAGTGCCAGCTACTGCATATACTTACATATTCTCTAATATGTAAAAACCCAATGGTATTATCATCATCATTTCACATAAGGGAATTAATTTCTCTGGACATAGTCCTGCATGTATTTGCAAAGCAAAAGGAGTTGTCTGAGTGACTGAAAACCCTCTAACCTGGGCACCTGGGGGCTGTTTATCTGGGCCACCTGCATGCAAGTCATTCAAGTGCACTGTCCTGAGACCAGCAAGGCCTGAGGGTTTCAGAGGAGGGGACGGAAGGGGCACCCTCACACCAACGGTAATGAGAGAGTTTAAAAGCGAGGGAGACTGGGGTGGGGCTGATGCACAGTGAGTGTGAGGAGACACGAAGGCTGGGGGCACTGGAAGGAAGAGGACAGAGAAGGACGCCAGTGGGACGTCAGCAACTGTGCAGCCCCCGGGCTGGGACTGAGTTTTCCTGCAGAGAGTTCCTGTCTTTGGGATCCTGTGAGGAGCCCCACTCAGGCCAGGTACTGACTTGCTGAGCAGGACCTGGCGTGCTTCCATGCAGTGCTTCCAGATCACATCCTGATATTCCTGGGGCTGCAGAGGCAGTTTCCCTGCCAGTAATTCTGCTTTTCGAACAAACCTGAGGTCTCTGAACCTGCCAACAGAAGGGGGAAAGTAGCTCAGCTTCGTGACAAATGGTGTAGGACGGGCTCAAGAGGCATATATGCTCTTTCTTCAATAGGAGGAGAGCTAAACAGATCAAAACTAAGTATATCTGAAAAACTGGGGAGTCTGAGGAGGAAGTGGACATCCACAAAAACTCTCGCAGAAGCAGATACATGAGCCACTCAGCAGGAGGTTACTGAGTCTTCTTGTGTGTCGTGCTGGGTGTCCCAACTGGGGACGGGGTTTGGGCACCAACTTCGTATTTGGTGACTGAGAACTGGGATGTCAAATGGACTAAACAAAGTTCTTTACAAACAGTGAAGACAAAGAGGACAGGCACACAGAGCATCTTCGCGATCAGGTGGGTTACTGAGCTACTCAAGAAAACACTGAGCAGCCCGGCCGGCGTGGCTCAGAGGCGGAGTGCCGACCCATGGACCAGGAGCTCACGGTTTGATTCCTGGTCAGGGCACATGCCTGGGCTGTGGGCTCCATCCTCCGGGAGGGATGTGCAGGAGGCAGTCAATCAATGATTCTCTCTCATCATTGATGTTTCTATCTCTCTCTCCCTCTCCCTTCCTCTCTGAAATCAAGAAAAATATAGTTTAAAAAAACAAAAACAAAACACACTGTCCCACCCTGACAGTTCACCAAGACAAGCAGCCTCCCTCAGCACCCGGCCTTACGCGATGCAGGCACTCAAAGTACATTTGTTGAATGAATGCCCCCCTCTGAGATGCTCTTCTCTTTTCCTGTTTCTTTCAGATCAATGGCTAAGTTGCTCTTCACCACACTCCTCAGGCCTTCATTGGCTCTGAGGGCACCAGTCCTCTCCCTGGCTCATATCAGATGGAATCCCTCCAGTGGGTTATAAATCACTCTGACATCACCAGCGCCTGTCACTTCCCCAAGGAGATCTCTGCTCTGCCTCTTAGCTTGTCTCGTTCTTGCTCCTCCTTTTCCTCACTCACTGTAATGACCTTTAGGCGGCCCTTCCTCCTGAAACCCGGCAGCCCTATTCCTTCTTGGTGGAGGTGGTGAGCCTAGCTTTCAGCTTGCCTGGCCAGGCCAGGGCACTGCCAGGGGAGGACAGAACCTGAGGACTCAGCGCCATGCACACTGCCACCCAGCCACAGGTGGCCCTTGTCACCACCTGATGAGGATGTTGCACATCTTTAACTGAATCCCAGCAAATTTCCCAATGGTCAGAAAATCTATTCTTTCTGAGACCACAACCCTCATCCTGTCCCCAAACATCTCACCCTTCACAGATAACGAGGTGACCTCTCAGGATTTTTGAAGTTAAATAGTGCAGGCCATGTAAGAAAAGTACTCTGTATCATTTCCTTAACAAATCTTTCTCACTGTGAATTTTTTGATTCAGCCAACAAAAGCCTTCTGAATGCTTCTGGGTCGTTTTTGTACCTCTGTTGCCTACAGAATCTTACAGAGCCATGAAAAGCACATGGTACACATCCTTTCTTCTCAGTACGGGCTACCGGTTCAGTAGTTAGTCATCTTCATTGCACAGTTAAGTTAAACTCACGCGCACATTCCCGTGGCACTGAGCCTCTGGCCATGTTACCAGGCCCGAGAGTGAGTTCCTCGTTAATTTCCAGGTTGATTTATGTTTTGAGGCTATAAACACGCTTGTAGTTAAAGCAGTGCTGCCCGCTGACCACGCACCTTGCTCCCCACTGTGTTCGTACCCAGCATGCTCCAGGGTTTGGAGACCCCGGTGCGTGGGCACAACCACTGTGTGCCCAGCACTGTTCCAAGCACCTCCCCCAACAGCCACATGAGGGGAGCTTTGCTATTATTCCCACTTTGCATATAAGGAAACAGGCCCAGAAAGATGAACTTACCCCAAATCGAAAGTTCTGTAGTGACAGAACAAGAACATTATTACTCAACATACTTCTACCCAGTTAGAAACTTACTTCTTTTTTTTCATTGTCTTGATGGACACCTGCAAAGCCTTAGAAAACGGAATTTAGTTCAAAGAAGGAATGTGCTTATTTCTTATCATTGGTGGGCTCCATCCTAGGTTGACTTCCCCAACAATTCCTTTTAAAAATATAGGTAAAGCTAAGAATGTGAAAACAACTAAGCTCTCCAAGATAAAACACATTCTAAGCTAGAGATCTTCCCAAGACAAAATATTTGAGCTGCTAAGTTCAGCCAATCAAAATTAAATACACATATTTGCCTCTAACTTTTCTAAAAAGAACCCAGATGGTGGCAGCCTGACTTTCAGTGAACTCTGGTGGCCTTATTCTCCCACAGGAGTTGCACTCCCTCTTGAGGGACCCATAGAATATGAGTCTTTCTTCCCAGTGCAATGGAAGAATGCGGGATAACCACACAGTGAGATATTGTTCAGCCAGAAGAAAGAATTAAGTCCTAATACATGCTTCTCTGAATGAACCTTGGAAACATCCTGCTGGTGAAAGTAGCCAGACACAAAGGACCACCTGGTTCCGATTACAGGAAATGTCCAGACGAGGCCAAGCCCCAGAGATGGAGAGCAGATCAGTGTCGCCAGGGCTGAGAGGAGGGAGAGGGTGGAAAGACTGCTGACAGGTACATGTTTATTTGGGGGAGGATAAAAATATTCTTGAGTTAAATATTTGTAAAAATTTGCAAATATACTCACAACGACTGCATTGTACACTTCAAAGGGGGTGAATTTTATGGTGTGTGAATTGTATTTCAATTTAGAAAAACTTAAGAGGAAAAAAAAGAGACTGCTGCCTGCGCTGGACTTTTACAATTCCTGTGGCCAATTAGTCACTGATGACTTTCACCGAGGCGGTAGCCAGCCATCCTGTGGGGAACTGAGTTACATCAATGAGTAAGACCCAAGTACCCAATGTGGGAAGCCACCTATTGTCTTCACTAGCAGAGAGGTGTGGACAAGGAACTGGAAGGCTGGTGACCCTTGAAGCCCTGGCAAAGGTCAGGGCTATGCACCTACTGTTTAGTGGAGATAATGGTAGCAGAAGCAACTTCCCCACCTATTATCATGTAAATCCTTGCTGATAAGATAGTCTGCCTGTTACTGGAACTTGCCTGCCTAAGGGCTATAGGTGCATCCCAAACTGAATAAAAGGATGCCAAGGCCTGAGCACAAGCGGAGTCCATCCTCTGGGGATGGGCTCTCCCCTGGCCCCCCAATTTCCAAATTATTATCTCTTGTCTCGTCTCTTTCATTTGTGTGCAGCCCCTCTTCCAGAGCCCGAACCCTAAACCACACAGGACGTGGGGAAAACACACATTACACATCTGGCGCCCGAATAAACATTACACAACCCACCCTCTAGTGGGCTGGAGGTCGAGCAAGTAAACATACAATTAGAATTCAGCGAGACATGGGTGGTAATGGAGGTACTTCAGGCACTGTTCTGAGTACCTTACAGCATTAACTTAGTTATTCCTCCTACAACCCTGAGCTCTCATTATCCCAAATTCAGGGATGAGGCACAGAGAGGTGGTAACACACCCATGCCTATCACCTATGAAGCCCCGGAGTCCAGGCCTGGCCCTGCAGCCTGGCTCCATGCCTGTGCTTTTACCCAGGATGCTCCAGTGCTGAGAGACCCGGGGGCTGTGGGCCAGTTCCTATGCCTGTTGGTCTGATGTTGTCATTTCATGCCCAGGACAGGGCTACCTCATAGTGCCCAGCGTAACATGTTCTCCTATGTGTGGAAGCAGCAAAGAGAGGGGAGGGGAGAGGGAGGCCCATCTTACTCTTCAAACCACAGCTGCTCCAGGATGAGCACCATGGGGTTCACCGTGTGCAGGTGCTCCTCGTTCCACTTCTTGGCGCTCTTGTAGGCCCCGTGCCAGGGCACAGGCGCCCGGATGGCTCTCTGTGGGAACAGGCGGGGGGTGCTCTCGATGAAGAGCCTCTTCTTCTCCTCTGGGTCCATGAGGATGTAATCAACTAGGACCAATGGGAAACACTGTTATTACGCAGGGACCCTGAGCACTCGTGCTCTTAGCTTCAACCCTCCAAAGGCAACATTTGAAAACGCTCCCTCACGGGCAGGGTCGCCAGCAGTCCCCTGAGCATGCTCTGCGGTTCTGTGTTTTCTGTCTGAAGACACCAAACAAGGAGGTGGGTAACCTCAGCCTGGAGCTCAAAGAACCCGGGATGGCATCCTGTTAGATATCTAGCATCTGCATGACAATGAGTGAGTATTTGCTGATGCCTCATTAATCATTAATTGACTCCTCACACCAAAATCAACACAATGGATGACACCAGACACTTGTCATGGAAGTTCAGAGATCAAAAAAGTCACATGCTAAGGAAAGAAAGATTGGTCAAAGCTTCACAGGCAAAGTAACGTCTGAGCTGGGTCCTGAGGGGTGAGGGGGCGTTTCTGAGACAGGCCCAGGAGGGAAGACGGCCGAGGAGCAGCATGTAATAGAGTGCAGGCCGCTCCAGGAGCTGTTATTCACTCTGTGGCAGGAATAGCAGGTGCCAGTGGTTTGAGTTCAAGGTGATAAAACTGGAGAAGTAGGTTGGGGCTGGAATTTGAAGGACTTACAAGTTTATTCTTCTGAGTTTGGTTCTACCCTGTAGTAAACAAGGAGCCATTACACTGACACCACCAGAAAGTTAATTAGGAAATTAAAAATAACTAGACAAGTTGGTGAAGATGGCTGTTGTCCAGATAAAACAGGAAGGAAGGGAACTAGCATGGTCACCTTCTGCCGGGGTCCAGCCCCAGCGGTCCAGGGGTTCCCAAAGGTATAGACGGAGTCGGCAAAGAATGAGCTGGAGACAGCGTTCAGATGATCAGCATAGCCAGGTTCTCCCTTTATTCTCCTGTTACATCTGTATTTATACCATTTGATCCTATAAGCATGCCTCTATAGTCACATCATGGTATGTTTTGGGTCCTCCCTTGACCTTCTACAGTTCCTTGTTTCATGTCCATAGTTCTTATCTGACCTTTGCCAAAAATCCCATCTCCATCTAGTTCTGTTGATTTTAATCCTATCCATTCTATTCCAAAGGGTAGGGCTAGTTTGTTATCTCCATCCCAAGGTCACTACTCTACTGTTCTGATAAGCTACAAGGAGGTAACTGAAGGAGATTATCCTATTCTATAGCCTAAGTAAAGATTATGTAGCTTAAGCATCATTGTTCATAGTTAAGGTGATTATCTACCCGCCTGGCACTTAGTTAAGGGGTTTTACTGATTTATTCCCTTCCTTAGTCCTGTTAATCCCTAACTCCAGGGAAACATCCCCACCTGGGGAAACAACCTTTCTCAGGGAGGTGGCCCTGGTTAGAACACATAGCGCTAAGAAGGGGAGCAAACATATTAAGAACAGTATGGCAGGGCCCTTGAAACATATGCTGTGCAGATGTTTCTTCCCTGCAGCGACTGTGTCAAGCAGCAAGGATGGACCGGCTTCCGGCAACCCTCCTCTTTGGCGTGCATCACTCACGGTCATCAAACAGTCCCCCTTCCTCTGTGAGCAAGACCTGGGGCCCAGGCCGAAGGGGAGTGAAGGAGACATCCTTCATCACCAAAGAGCTCACAGTCTCTAAGGCAGCTAAGACCCCATGAAAATGCAGAGACAGTGGAGACTTAGTGGCACAGGTGAGCTGACAGTGGAGACAAGAAGTGCTGTGAGTGCAGGAGATGCAGCGAGCACTGCGGGCTGGAGAGAGGCGAAAGAGTGGAGAGAAGAGGCAGGTCTGAGTGTGATTTCAGATGTGGAGTCGGCCCTTGCCGCTCGTAGCGCTGCCCCTGGGAAGTGGCACCTGCTGCCTCACCTGGAGCTTGTTAGCTATGCAGGCGGGGCCCCCGCAGGTCCCCCCGTCAGGACCAGACCCAGGTTAAGTGGGTGCACATTAACGTGTGAGAGGGCTGGGGGAGACAGGAGTGGTGGTGGGGTGGGGGCATTTGAATTAAAGTTAAAATGCTTTGGCATTTTCAGAAAAACGGGGTAGAGGACTGAGAGTGAGAAGAAGGAAGGGGCCCTCTGCATGGGAACCCCGCCCAGGTCCGCCCAGCCTTACCGATGCTTTTCATGAGGCTGTTGTAATAGTAACTTTCCTTCTCCTCCATGAGGGTGTTCACCAGGGGTTCCAGGAAGGGACTCATCAGCAGAGTGCTAGGAATCAGCTTCGAAATCCGAACCATCACTTCATCCTCCTCGGGGGCAATCATGTCTTTTCGGATTCCATGGGTCAAGTAATAATCATATCTCTTCCGTAAACAAACCACCAGGAAGAAAATGATCATGATTGGTGAACTGTGCCCACCTTTCCACACCCATCAGCTGACAGGAGGCCAAGGCCACACAGCGCCCCTCCCTACCCTTCCCGCGCTACAGCTGTGCGGCCTGCGCTGTGACTTCACACACATGGCTATGGGGTCACTGGCGAGTCTTCCCCATGACTCAAGGATTTGACCAAAGCTAGAGAGAGGTCAGTGAAATACAAAGAAAGATTTGTCAAACGCCATGCAGATAGTAAGAGAGATGGGGCAGTATATCTGAAGAGCTTTAAAAAGAGGAGTGAGTTCCTTAAAAGGACTCAAATGATTCACTCTCCTCAACATTGATCCTCTGCAAAGCAGCTTGTAGCCGTCAGTTGGGGAAAAAAGATCCCCAAAGACCTAGTGAGACTTATGATAGCTCTTCTAATCCAACCGTGGGCTTTTTAAAATATATATATTTCTTTATTGGTTTCAGAGAGGAAGGGAGAAGGAGAGATAGAAACACCAATGATGAGAGAGAATCATTGATCGGCTGCCTCCTGCACACCCCCTACTGGTGATCGAGTCCGAAACCCAGGCATGTGCCCTTGGCTGGAATTGAACCTGGGACCCTTCAGTCCACAGGCCTAGGCTCTATCCACTGAGCCAAGCTGGCTAGGGCCCCCCATGGGCTTTTTTTTAAAAAATATATTTTATTGATTTTTTTTACAGAGAGGAAGGGAGAAGGAGAGATAGAAACACCAATGATGAGAGAGAATCATTGATCGGCTGCCTCCTGCACACCCCCTACTGGTGATCGAGTCCGAAACCCAGGCATGTGCCCTTGGCTGGAATTGAACCTGGGACCCTTCAGTCCACAGGCCTAGGCTCTATCCACTGAGCCAAGCTGGCTAGGGCCCCCCATGGGCTTTTTTTTAAAAAATATATTTTATTGATTTTTTTTACAGAGAGGAAGGGAGAAGGAGAGATGGGGTGAATTTAAAAAGATTCCCAGGTGATTCTAATGTGCAGCCAAGGTTGAGAACCACTGATTTAGATAGTCTGTTTCTTTGTTACTAATGTTGTGGCCCCACCCCATGGGTTAGGGCCAACCATGGGCTTTTGAGTTGAGAAAAGCTACAGATGCACACACCGAATAAAAATGGCCCGCATCACCTGGTGACACTGAAAGTTTTGTTTCCCCTGCCTCTGAGCTGCTGACGGCTGAGTGGCTCTAGCGATGGATCATTTCAAATAGATGAGAAGCACCAAGTGTAGGCAACGGTTTGAAATCAGCTTTGAGTGTCAGTGCCAACTGTCCGAGGTCAGAAGAGGCTGAGCTCACCTTTTCCAACTGGAGTGAAAGCTGATTATACAGAAACACATCCAACTCCCTCATCATAAGAACTGCCCGGGGTCGGAGAGAGGCTCTGGTTAAAATGCAGCCCCACAGGTCCCTCCTCAGGCAGTTTGGTTTCTGTTAAACAAGCACTTTAAGTGATTATAATCTGCTGGCAACTTTGAGAAATGCTGGTAGCTCTTACCCACAGAGACTTTACTATCAGCCAGACCTGGCCTGAGGCCCAGCTTTGCCTCTTCCTGACTGCACAACCCCAGCAAGCTGTTGAATCAGTCTGCACCCCAATTTCCACAGCTGGACAATGAGAATGATCCTAATACCCAGGTCAAGTAAGGGTTAGCATGGAATTTTGCCAACAGCACACAGTGACTGAGTTTTTATTGTTAATAAATTTTATGTACTATAAACTCATAAGCTATTTGCTCTAAAGATTTATTGTTCTCCTTTTAAGGTAGAGGTTAGAAACTCAAAAGGCTACCTAGAATCAAGCAGGTGACATTAACAGGTGACAGTTGGCTGGACATAAAACAATAAGAATGGAGGAGACCGACAAACTGGAGAATGTGTCTCTCACCTAAAGGAAGCAGCTCCTACTCAGCTTAGAATATCTTAATTTTTCAAGAGAAATTAAAAACCTAGCTCATATGAGATTTCCCTCATACAGCGATAGACCAAATTCAGCCTATGGTGGGGTTGCCAGATGGGTTGGGATATACTTATACTAAAAAATTATTCATGTTTATCTGAAATTCAACTTTAGCTGGGTGTCCTGTTTTGTGTTTTGTTTTTGTTTTTCCAAAATCTGGCAACCCCAGCCTGTGGGTCACCATTTTGCAACTTATGTTCTCAGAGGACCCAAAGGTATTGGTTTCTAAGGCTTACTAGAGCAGAGAATGCATTCTCTCTCTCTCTCTCTCTCTCTCTCTCTCTCACACACACACACACACACACACACACACACACACAGTAGACTGTCCTGGGTTCTGGACTGTGTATTTTTAAAACATGCCCTGGGTGATTCTGCTGTTCCCCCCAGATCAGAATCACTGAGATGGCCAATAGGGAGAAAGGCAGTGACGAGAATGTACCTCCAAGTCTGATTTGGATGGCTTGGCTTCTTTACGTTCTATTTCCATCTCCTTCTGTAACATCACGTTAATCTGCTCTTCTGGGCTCGCTGGTCTGCTTCCTGGGGGGGTCTCAGAGGTCATCACCTCCTTCTTCCGGGGTGAGGAGGTCAAGGTCTTGTGGGCGGATTTGGTCCTGAAAAGAAGACATGGCTCAGCCCTGGCTCCGCAGAGGCTCTGAGCTGTCAGCCTGCCTTCCAGCCACATGAGGGTCCTTCTGCAGGAGAAGCCCTCCTCCGTGCCATCTGAGAGCTGTGGCATGAGCGGCGACCTCTGACATGGAGCATTGCATAGGTATGTTAGCACTGGTTTGCTCAGTCGGTTAATTTATTTTTATTTAGCATCTAAAGTTTCTTTAGATTAAGGGAATTTGGGGGGGGGGGGGGGCGGCATTGGTTACTGGTTATCTGGGAATGCTTTGAAGCTGAGAAGACCATGGCTTTAGTGAGACCACAGCCTTTTGTGGTTCAGCCTAGTGTCCTGAAATCCTTGTACCCACAGAGACAATGAAGAATCTTACCTGGTATGATCTGTTTTGTCTATTGGGAGGGACTTCATTTTCTTCTTCTCGGGCTCTGCTGAGCTTTTTGTTGCTAGAATAGTGGAGAAGAAAGACATAAGTGATGGGCAGTGGCCTTGAGCCATCCTCTGCACAGGGATGTGGCTCTCAGGACTGTCCAGGTGCAGTGGGATGAGGCAGGAGATGTGGGTTCTGGTCCCACCTGCACCACTAATTACCTGTGTGGCCCTGAAGAAGTGACTTCATCATTCTAGGCCTCAGCTTCTTCAATTGTGAAATAGGGATGAGCGAATTCATACATTTGACAGGTATTAATAACTGCCTACTTGCCCTAACCGGTTTGGCTCAGTGGACAGAGCGTCGGCCTGCGGACTCAAGGGTCCCAGGTTCGATTCCGGTCAAGGGCATGTACCTTGGTTGCGGGCATATCCCCAGTGGGGGGTGTGCAGGAGGCAGCTGATCGATGTTTCTTTCTCATCGATGTTTCTAACTCTCTATCCCTCTCCCTTCCTCTCTGTAAAAATTCAATAAAAATATATTAAAAAAAAAATAACTGCCTACTTGATCCACTCTCCAACCCTGTTGCTCTGTTTCCTAAATGTCACATGTATTGTTGTTTCATATTTTTCTTTAAATAGACTCAGATATTTAAACTTAATATATTTACTGTAAAAAAAATATGTGTGATTATCATAAATAAAAAAACTATTATTGCCCTAACCGGTTTGGCTCAGTGGACAGAGCGTCGGCCTGCGGACTCAAGGGTCCCAGGTTCGATTCCGGTCAAGAGCATGTACCTTGGTTGCGGGCATATCCCCAGTGGGGGGTGTGCAGGAGGCAGCTGATCGATGTTTCTTTCTCATCGATGTTTCTAACTCTCTATCCCTCTCCCTTCCTCTCTGTAAAAATTCAATAAAAATATATTTTTAAAAAAATAACTGCCTACTTGATCCACTCTCCAACCCTGTTGCTCTGTTTTCTAAATGTCACATGTATTGTTGTTTCATATTTTTCTTTAAATAGACTCAGATATTTAAACTTAATATATTTACTGTAAAAAAAATATGTGTGATTATCATAAATAAAAAAACTATTATTGCCCTAACCGGTTTGGCTCAGTGGATAGAGCGTCAGCCTATGGACTCAAAGGTCCCAGGTTCAATTCCGGTTAAGGGCATGTACCTGGGTTGCAGGCAAATCCTCAGTGGGAGGTGTGCAGGAGGCAGCTGATCAATGTTTCTCTCTCATCAATGTTTCTAACTCTATATCCTTCTCCCTTCCTCTCTGTAAAAAATCAATAAAATATATTAAGAAAAGAAAAGAAAACAAAAAAACTATTATTTGCAATAAAGGGTAACTACAAATCCTATCTAATAAAGACAGAATATGCAAATTGACTGTCACTTCATGACAAAGATGGCAGCACCCACAGCCAATAAGGAGGGAATATGCAAATTGTGCAACAAAGATGGCGGCGGCTGGGCTGGGATGCCTGTGTTGTGGTGATGACGCAGGCATTCCACACCCCCCTAGCCACTTCGGGCCTCTGGGCAGCACGCGAAGGCAGAAAGATGGCTCCGGGCCAGAGCAAAGGCAGTGCTGGCAGCCAGGGAAGGAAGGCCTATTCCTGCACGAATCTTTGTGCATCGGACCTCTAATAATTTTAATAAATGACATAAAATTCTACTATTCAACTTGCTTAAGTTTCTAGCCTAAGGAAATTAACAAGTAATAGAGAAGTATTAATGACATACTAATATTAAATTGACATTCTGAGAGAATTAAAGAGAACTGAAAACTCTCAAGATATATTTTGAGTTCATACTTGAGCTCCTCATCAATCTACTTCAAATATAATAGTAATAGGAAAAAAAACTCGTTAAATATAAAAAAATATTGCTCCAACATACATCTAACAAGAATTACTAAAGGATACCCTTAAATAGATATATGTGTACCTGGTGGGATTAAATAAATTAATATATACAAAGTATTATGGGGAGAGGAACCAAGACGGTGGTGTAGGTAAATATGGGACTCAAATCCTCCAACAACCACATCAAAATTCCAACTAAACTACAGAACAACCGTCATTCAGAACCACCTGATATCTGGCTGAATGGAAGTCCTACAACTAGAGAAGTAAAGAAGAAACCATGCTGAGACTAGTAAGAGGGGTAGGGACATGGAATGAGCTGGTCCAAAATCCACATGACATTTTTTTAATTGGGGGGGAGGGATATCTAGGCTGTGGAGGTTCCTACGAGAAGCAAGGGGTCCCAGCCCCATGCCAGACCCCTCAGCCCAGAGTTCTGGTGTTGGGAAGAGAGGACCCTGTAACTTCAGGCTGTTAAAACCAGCAGAGATTGTGGCTGAGTGACACAGAGCTGACAGAGACCCAAGCAGTTCCTCTTAAAGGGCCAGTGCATGGACTTACTTGGACTCACTTCCTCTGAGCTCCAGTATTGGGGCAGCAGCTTGAAAGTATCCAAGGACATATGGGGAGGAACTGCATTGTCTGGCATCAGGGCAGGAACTCAGGGGCAGCTTTCTCCCAGCCTGCTTTCCAGCCACAAAAGTGCTGGCAGAGGTTATTGTTCCTATGCTGGGACCTATTACACCACAGAGCTGACTGGCAGTCGCCATATCTGAGTCTCCATCAATCTGGCCCACACTATTTGCTCCACCCTGGAAATTCCCTGAGATCCCACCCCATCCAATTTTCAGCCCCACCCAAGCTGTTTGTAGTGGCTTTTCCATGTGAATGGCCTGTCCTGGCTCAGGCTTCAGACTTTTCTAAAATCTCTCAAACAAGCATCAGCTGGCATCAGCATGCTCCATACCTATCAATAAGTGGCCCCAGGCCTGGCACTAGCAGCAACCTTCCTTAGTTCATAGTTTGGCCTCTCCTGGGCACCTCCAAGGCCAACACAAGTAGCAGCCATCTGCAGATCACTCTGTAGCTTGTGCCAAATGGCCCCAGGCAGAAGAAGTCCCAGTAACTTTGGAAATTGGCCAACTTTGTACATCCTGGGAGGTCCTAGAGCCAATGCACCAGTGGACAGCTTCAGACCACACCAGATTACAATTCTACCACATTCACAAGTGACACACTCAAGAGGCAGACTTGGTAAGCACCAAAACCCCATTGAAGCAAGTCCTGCTCCATAGGGGTGTCTCCTGAACAGCAGTTCTTCCATTGTAGACAACAACTGGTCATCACAGTCAATTGCCCTGGGGGTCAATTACGCCCAGTGATGCCAACAGCAATCAAAGTTCAACTACAATAGGACAGCTCACACAGCTCACACAGGGGGTGCACCTAGATTGCCCAGTTCAGGGGATTGGGGAGGCTGAGCCACTGGGCCCTATAGGACACCTACTACACAAGGCCACTCTACCAATTCCAGGAGACATAGCAGCTCTCTCTACCTAATACATAGAAACAAACACAAGGAAGCAGCCAAAACGTGGAGACGAACATGTCACAAAAGGAAGAAATCTCCAGAAGAAAAAAACACTAAGTAAAATGGAAGCAAGCAAACTACTGGATGCAGAGTACAAAATAATGGTTACAAGGATGCTCAAGGAACTTAATGAAAGCTTCAAGGAACTTATTGAGAATGACAAAGGACTTAGTGAGAAATTCAAGGATCTTAGTGAGAACATCAAAGACATGAAAAAGGACCAGTAAAAAATGAAGAATAAACTAGCTGAAATGAAGAATAATTTATAGGGAATCAACAGTAGAGGATCTCAAGAATCAAATCAACAATTTGGAATATGAGGAAGCAAAATCACCCAATCAGAAGAGCAAAATGAAAAAAAAATCCAAAAATATGAAGATAATGTAAAGAGCCTCTGAAACAACCTCAAGTATACCAACATTTGCATCATGGGGGTGCCAGAAGGAGGAGAGAGCAAGATAGTGAAAATCTATTTGAAGAAATAATGACAGAAAACTTCCCCTACCAGGTGAAAGAAATAGACTTACAAGTCCAGAAAATGCAGAGAGTCCTAAACACTATGAACCCCAAGAGACCCACACCAAGACACATCATAATTAAAATGCCAAGGGTTAAAGACAAAGAGAGAATCTTAAAAGCCACAGGAGAAAAGCAGTTAGATACCGACAAGGGGGCACCCATACAACTGTCAGCTGATTTCTCAACAGAAATTTTGCAGGCCAGAAAAGCGTGGCAAGAAATATTCAAAGTGATGAAAAGCAAGGATCTATAACCAAGATTACTCTACCCAGGAAAACTATCATTTAGAATTGAGGATCAGATAAAGAGCTTCACAGACACAAAAAGCTAAAGGAGTTTAATACCACCAAACCATGAAATGTTGAAGGGGCTACTTGCAGGAGGAGGAGGAGGAGGAGGAGGAGAAGGAGAAGAAGAAGAAGAAGAAGAAGAAGAAGAAGAAGAAGAAGAAGAAGAAGAAGAAGGGGGGAGGGGGAGGAGGAAGAGATCATAAATATAAATATATATATCTATCATCAATTGAAAGTAAAAATCAAAAGAAATGAATAAGGAATCTAATGAACAAAATAAACTGATGAATGCAATAGAACCAGAGGCATGGAAACATGGAACAGATTGATGAATCTCTGAGGGAAGGGGAGGGGTGGGAAGAGATTAACCAAAGATCTTATATGCATACTAGAGGCCCAGTGCATGGATTTGTGCACCTTGAAAGGAACTGTAGGCCACGAGGCTGCAGTGGGCACAGGGGCGGGCCTCAGCCCATCCTCTGTTCCCCTGACTGGCCCTGCCCACTGAGGCCCCCAGTCCCCTGTCTGCCGGCAGCCCACTCCTGCTGCCACTGCTCCCACGTGCTCTGTAGAGCAATTGGGGCTGGCGCCAGCAGTGGGTGCGAGTGGGGCCAGCGCCAGGCACCAGCAGTGGGTGCAAGCGGGTCCAGTATCGGCAGCAGGTGTGAGTGCGGGGCGGGACTGTGGCGTGCGGGAGCAAAGAATTTTCAGTAACCACCAGAGCCTCACCCTGATGACAGCAACCAGTGCCCCGCCATGGTCTAGCATCCCTGCTCACCTGCTCCACCATCCCACCACGGCCAATGCCCACCATATTCCTCGCGCATCCCCTGGTGGTCAGTGCACGTCATAAGGACCGGTTGTTCGATTATTCTGCCATTTGGTCTATTTGATTCCGCACGCATCCCCTGGTGGTCAGTGCACGTCACAGTGACCGGTTGTTCGATTATTCTGCCATTTGGTCTATTTGCATATTAACCTTTTATTATATAGGACTAGAGGCCCGGTGCACAAAATTCGTGCACTGGAGGGGTATCCCTCAGCCCAGCCTGCACCCTCTCTAATCTGGGACCCCTCAGGGGATGTCTGACTGCCGGTTGAGAGAGAATTTGAGCCAGAACCACCCAGTGACCCACATATACCATAATATAATAAGCAGTGGTTGTTTTAAACCAGCAGTCGCCAACCGGTGATCTGTGAGGTCTGAAAGGTTGGCAACTGCTGTTTTAAACTGTTAAGTTTGGGGGTAATTTGTTATACAGCAATCAATTAACACAAGTGCATGAGAATAGTGCTTGGTGCATTGTATGTAAGGATTGGTGTATGTAAATGTAAGGTTAGCCTTTACAATCATTCCCATTTCATACGTGAGGAGACTAACTCTCTGAGATTATCTAAAATTAGCTGCCGTAAGAGTAAAGCCAGGCTAGAACCCAGGATTACAAATCAAACTCCAAGACCCCATCCTGCACAGATACCTGATGGGAACTCCTGAGTGACCCTTTTCCTAGGGACACTGATGGTGACCGGCTGGTAGACCTTCAGCAAGTCCTTCAGCTTCAGGTCCTGAGCTGTCAAGGAGTAATTGTTGGCAATGCAATCGCTGGGTCCACGATGGTGGTGCTGCTCTTTGAAGGGTGCAGCCAGGGTCCACGATGTGCGTTGCATTAAGGGGGGGTAAAAGCTGTGTGACATGACCGTCTACAAGGGAAGACATACAGAGAGAGGCGCAATGAGGGCCATCTCTTGTGAATGGCCCGGCCGGTGTTGCTCAGTGGGTTGGATGTTGTCCATGCACCAGAAGGTCACGGTTCACTTCCCAGTCAGGGCACATGCCCTGGTTGCTTGCGGGTTTGATCCCCAGCAGGGTGCCTGGGCTCTGAGGGGTCCTCGCTACATTCTCTCGCTGACAATCGCAGAGTCCCACATGCCTTATGCTGTTTCTATCTTCTGCAAACTCGCTGCAAGTGCTTTCTGAGTGGAAGCCGATTGTCCTGCCTGGCCACTGTGAGCGTGATTTCTGAAGTCAAGGACAATAGCTGGCTTTCAGTAAACAGTAAGTTTGTGAGTCAGGTAACTGACTTTTATTGTCTTTATTCCTTATGGACATGGCTAGAAATAAATCATCGCTCTCACTTTATAGCTGAAGATGAAGCATTTCAGAGAGTTTCAATAACACAGCAGGTAACCTTCCCCGGTCACAGGAATGACCAAACCCCCAATCCCACTGTCAGCCCTGCCTGCCTGTCCCCCACGGGCCACCAGGTGAACAGACCTGATAGACTTCAGACGGCTCCTCGTTCGCAGAAGCAGGCAGAGGGGGGAGCTCGGGCCGCCTCTGGCAGCGGCTCATGTGATGTATCGAGTCACTTTTGGGGATCTGTTGGAAATGGGAACGAAGTCACTCTTTAGGAATGAGGAAAGATTCCTGAGCCTCTAAGTTGGTGAGGAGTAGAGATTCCCAGGAAGATTTTAGGCACAGAGTTCTCATCCCCGTCCACTGCGTAGATCTCATTGTTAAACCATCCATCTTTCCAGCAGCATCTCCTCCTTAGCTACACGCTTAAGAGCAAACTCAGATATTTTTTTCTCCAGGGAAGGGTCCAAATTGTAAGGGCACCCCAAGCTGCCCTACGTTGGGTTGTGATGAAAGGGGCTGCCTTTTAAAAATTCTGTTGCATTTCACATATGCACAATTCCAAGCAGGATTTACCCATGCAGTCACATTGCTTGCTGTATGTGCTTAGCACAGCCATTCTGAGCTTCCTGCAGAAAAAACGTCATTTAAACCTGTGGGAGCTGGAGCCCACCTTCCCCTCAGTGAGCGTGTGTTGGGAGTGAACCTGAGGGACCCAGTGCAGGTGCCTCCCGGAGCAGAGCTGAATGTGGCTGCAGTGCTGCCTGATGCTGTGTGCACGTCTGTCCCACACCAGCCCCCACATGCAGGACAATGGCTTCATCTGAAGGAGACGCTGCAATTTGACCCAGCACTGGGGAAACCGCGGGGCTGGACTGAATGAGAAGCGCTGCTGTACAGCACATCCAAAATAGCTTCAGGGCCTTGGCCAGGGTGGCTCAGTTGGTTGGGCCTTGTTCCATGCACCAAAAGGTTGCCAGTTCCATTTCTGGTCAGGGCATATGCCCAGGGTGCTGACTCCACCCCCAGTAGGGGGCATGCAGGAGGCAGGTGATTGATGTCCCTCCCTCACATCGATATTTCTCTCTCTCTCTCTCTCTCTCTCTCTCTCTCTCTCTCTCTTTCTCCCACCCTCTCTCTCTTACTTCCTCTCTTTCTAAAATTAATAAAAACATATAAAAATAGTTTAAGGGATTTTTACAGACAATTTTGATTCTCTGTGATTGTTCACCTTATGCAATGACTTTGGACTGAACTCCTGTTAATATAAGACATTATTAGATTGATTTGATTAATTTGGGTCAGCAAATTAGGTCATGCAGGGTAACTGGCTATGGGTAGTGGGGATCAGGAATATATAAATCAGATGTTAGCCACCCCATCCCCCAGCCAATCCCTCACTGATGACTCAATCTTGCAAAAAAAAAAAATAACAACATCTGCCATTATTTCAAACTAGAGGCCCAGTGCATAAAATTCATGCACGAGGGGCAGGGTCCTGTCAGCCCAGCCTGCACCCTCTCCAATCTGGGACCCCTTGGGGGATGTCTGATGCCGGTTTAGGCCCTAAACCGATCGGTCCTAAACCGGCAGTCGGCATCCCCCTGACAATCCTGGACCGCTGGCTCCTAATTGCTCACCTGCCTGCCTGCCTGGTTGCCCCTAACTTTCCCCCTCCCCCCTCCAGCCTGATCGCCCCTAACTTACCCCCTGCCGGCCTGGTCGCCCCCAACTGCCACCCCCCTGCTGGACTAGTCGCCCCTCACTGCTTCCCCAACTGCCCCCCCTGCTAGCCTGGTTGCCCCCCAACTGCCCCCCTGCTGGCCTAGTTGCCCCTCATGGTCCCCCCCCTGCCTGATTGTCCCATGCAGCCTGCTTATTCAGTCGTTTGGTTGTCCCTCACTAATCCCCCTGCCAGCCTGGTTGCCCCACGCAGCCTGCTGTTCAGTTGTTTGGTTGTCCCTCACTAATTCCCCTGCTGGCCTGGTCGCAGGCAGCCATCTTGTGAGGGTGTGAGGGTTAATTTGCATCTTACGTCTTTATTATATAGGATTATGTAAATTTTTATATTCATATTTTAGCTGAAGAAACAAAAGCTCAGAGAGGATAGGTAACACAGCCTAGCCACACAGAGGTGCTTTTAAAGGCATCACTCCATATCCCCACACAGTGGAAACAGTAAGAATCACTTACACAAAGAATTATTCTGGGAATGTGTTGACCTTAAAAATAAACAAATGAGCAAACCCATAAGCGAAGATGCATCCTGAGCCTGGGATCTTTACAAACAGTCGCTCCACTGATCTCATGGCCTCATTCAGTGAAAGTGGTGGCACCAGCCAGCAGAACTCAGGAAACAGGGGGATGCTCCGCCTTTACCTCGAGCATGATGCGTTTGAGACCCGTGGACCCTGCTGTTTACCCACTGAGAGAACTGCTTTGTTGGTTTAAATCACTGTCTGACTCTCTGCTCTTGACCTCAATTTGAAGGATCTAAGAATTGAGTGATCATCTCCAACAACCCCCTCTCATTACTGAAATCAAGATCAGACCGGCAGCGATGAGTGAATAAGATGAAAACACTGCAGCATCAGCTTGAAAGAAGCCAGGTCATCCCCAGCAGGTGCCATGCTATCCAGGCTGGGTCTGGGCAGCAGCAGTTTAGGAACGTGAAGTCATTCACGGCTTCCTGCAGGGCCCCAGATGTACAGGTGATACTGACCTTTGCAAGCAAGGTTTTGTGGTCAGTGGAAATCTTTCCCTTGGCCTTGCTTTTAAATCTGCTTCAAATAAAAATCTGTTTGTTTGTTTGTTTTTCATCCTCACCCAAGGATATTTTTCCATTGGTTTTCAGAGAGAGTGGAAGAGAGAGGGGAAGACAGAGAGAAATATCGATGTGAGAGAAACACATCGATTGGTTGCCTCCCACACGTGCCTTGACCAGGGCCTGGGGAGGGGAGGAGCCTGCAACCGAGGTACAGGCCTTTGACAGGAATCAAACCCAGGACCCTTCGTTCCACAGGCTGACGCTCTATCCACTGGCGAGGGCTCAAATAATCTTCATTAAAAGAGCAACTGAATCTTAGCTCTTACAACCAAGAATTTGGCACCTAGATTGGGTAGAACTGTTAATTTCATGTGGCTTATTTCAGACCACATGTGAAGTCTGCACATCCTCTCACAGGCCATTGCCAAATGCTCGCCTGAGGACCCGCTACAGCAGAATCACTTGAGTCTTAGTGAGAAAGACAGACTCCAGGACCACACTCCAAACCTTCTGCATTCGCATCTTTGGGAATGAGGCCAAGTCTCCATGTTTTAAGACATTCCCAGGATGATCTGATGTGCAGCCAGTGTGGGGAACTGTGGGATGGAATATATGGTCGAATGGCCTTAGAAGGGAAGGGAAGGGAACAACAGCTGAAATTTTCCCAGTAAAATGTGAGGATTGGATAAAAAAGCTTAATTCAGCAAAAGGCATATTTCAAAGGACACAACATAAACATGTGGTTAGCACACTCGCTCGGTCAAGGAAGCCCACGGCCACTGGCCTGTGATTGAAACATCCCCTTCCCACCCACTCCCCAGTCTCTACATGTTGAAAATATGGGTTAAGAAAAATAAAAATACTTTAAAATGCATACACACCTCTGGAGATGAGCAATCCATGTCATTCATATTGTACGTTCTAGTTGGACCTTTTTTTCAAAAAGGAATAAGGAGTCTGTTTCTTCCTCTCCTACCAGTGGGTCTGAAATCCACACTTCCTTAGAGCATCGTAGGGAGGACACAGACAATGGAATTTTCCAGATGTTCTGAACACTCTGTTCCCAGGGCTGCCTCTATGAGGTCACAGACTTCAGCCCCGAGGAGCTCCCTGGTAGACGAGAGAAAGGGAAGCTAGAGAATCAAGAGGCGGCCTTGGGTGTTGCTGGGCTCTGGGCTGCGGTTCCAGCTCCCCTTGCCACGGCCTCTCTGCCGTCCCACCGGGCTCTCCTCTTGGTTCTTTCCCAGGAACACACCCAGCTCACGGGGAAAATGGAAGCAGAGTTACATATTGACAGAGAATGGGGAGGAGGCACCCCCAAAACAATATCCCCAGCAAATGAACTCGTCGCTGCCCCCCTCCCTGGACTGTCAACATGGGAGGCACGATGACCAGGCTTCCGCGTCGGTTGCTAAGGAGGGAGAGGCCTCTGCGGTGCCCAGATACAAGCCTGGGCTTGACCGCCGTGTCCTGGTGTCCCCTTTGCTGGAGGAGCAGCCAGGCAGCAGGAAACTTGTGGCAGAGGGCAGACGAGAGGGTGTTTAGCAATGACCCAGGAAGGGAGTGTGAGTGGCAGTAAGGGACTCTGCCTTTGGACTTAGACTTTGAGGTAAAGAACAAAGAATTTTTTAGTATAAATAGGTCCCATTCAACAGCTGAACATACTAATATTAAAACGTTACGCTTACCTGAAATTGGAATTAAACCAGATGTCCTGCATTTTTATTTGTTGAAACTGAAAATACAGAGAGAAGAGGTCCACTAGGGTCTAGGTTGTCCCCATCTCTGTGGTGTGAACAGTATAGGGTCTCTATCTGCTGCGGGAAATTTTTCACACAGTTCTATTCAGAGCCCAGTGCTCTGGCAGGTCTGAGATGGCTGCTTGGCCAGAGTAAAACACTGCAGGGCCATAGGAGAGACTGCACATGGATTGTTTCACTGACCCATCAAATGGTTAAAACAGCCATGTCTGGAGACATGCTACGATTCCTGCCATCATGGGATCAACAATGTGGTGGAGGAGGCAGCTGATACACAAGGAAAAGCGAAACAGGGCTGGCCCTCAAAAATGACAGAGGTGGGAGGAGTAGGGGGATTCACAGAGGTGCCCCTAGATGGCAGTAGTGAAAGCCCCAATTCAGCTTTCCAAAATAGCACCCACCAGGGAATAATGGTTGTAAAGTATTGTCCTAAAACAAAACACACAAAAACCTTTTCCTGGGTGGGACACCCATCAGATTGCAGCTGAGCCACATGCAGGAAGCCACACAGGACTGACCTAAACATCACAATTTAGGGGCCCTGTCCATGTCCTCCAACCCCCAGCCACCATTAGCTCCCCTTTCATTGCTGTTGTGGAGTTAGAGCCTGATCCCTTAGCTTATATTTATTATTAGTCCAAGCTTATTTTTCTATGCACCAGCCTGATTACTCCTAGAAACATGAGTTGGTAGAAATAATACCATCACATATTTTGGAGCCTGTGTTTCAGCAAGGTGCTGAGTTCTTCACAGCCAGCCCCACTGCAACCGTGGCTGCTTTCTCCTTGCCTAAGGAGCTGTTTTCCAGACGAGAAGAGAGAAACCAAAGAACTTACATGCTTACTAGAGGCCCAGTGCATGAAATTTGTGCATGGGTAGTGTCCCTAGCAGCTGCCAGCTGCCGGCCAAGGCTACCCTTCATTCCGTACCGCCCCCTGGTGGTCAGCGCATGTCATAGCAAGCAATCAAACTCTAGGTCAGTCGAACTCCCAAGGAGACACTTTGCATATTAGGCTTTTATATATATAGACTAGAAGCCCAGTGCACGACTTTAGTGCATGGGGGAGGGGGTCCCCTCAGCCCAGCCTGCACCCTCTCCAATCTGGGACCCCTCGGGGGATGTCCAACTGTCAGTTTAGGCAGGCCTGATCCCCTGGACCACTGGCTCCTAATCACTCCCCTGCCTGCCTGCCTGCCCCCCCCCCC
>NW_005355502.1:1399164-1400081 GCF_000412655.1 Myotis brandtii
GAGCTGGAAAGAGGGGGTGGAGGGGAATGGGAGACATCTATAATACTAAAAACCAAACGAACAAAAAAAGAGTTATTTTCCAGGGTGCTATGGCCACAGGCCACAGAAGAGATGTAATCAGCATAGGTGCCAGGAGGGAAAGTGCCCGAGAACTAATTGTGCAGCAGCAGGCCAGCTCTCAGGTCTGTCATCTCACAGAGGAAGCTGAGGCTCAGTGAGATCACTGGTCCCGGGTCACACAGTGAGAGGCAGCCCTGGGACAGAGCTCAGGAGTGGTGCCCCCCTCACCCCAGGGCCATGGTCTTAACCAGTATTCTCCATGGCAGTGGTTCTCAACCACCCCAGGGGACATGTGGTAATGCCTGGGGACATTTTTAGTTGTCACAACTGGGAGGAAGGGGAGTACCAGTGGCCTCTAGGGGGTGGAGGCTAGGGACGCTGCTAAACTTCCTGCAATGCAGGACAGGCCCCTCAACACAGAGCTTCCCAGCGCAGAGTCAGCCCTGCTGGGAGGCCTGCGGGGCCAGGGAGCAGTGTGCTGGCTCTTCCTGGAACCCAGGGACTTGGGCTTAGACTCTCGTCTACAAAGAACGGAGATACTAGCTCAGGACGCCTGCATTCGAGAAATGGTGTTTAAATCTTCCAATCGCAATCCTATTCCAAATACCCTGAGCTCCAGAGACGCTTCCAGAAGAGCTTCCGGTGCACCTGTTCCAGCGATGGCCTGAACACTCGCGTCTCCAGGGAGAATAAGAAGGGCGGCTCCCAGTGAGCCCGTCTCCTCCTCCATAAACCTCGCGGGGCTGGTCCTCGTGGTTCCAAAAGGGTGGGAGTAGGTGGGTGGCAATGCACTCTGCCCAGGGCACTGCAGGCGCAAGAGAGCCCGGAGCTGGGGGGCGTGGCTTGGGGCGGGGACC
>NW_005355502.1:1401421-1404532 GCF_000412655.1 Myotis brandtii
GCTCAGGACTAGCAGAGGCTCCCGCTGCGGCGATTAAAATGCGCTTTAATTTGCCACTAGACCCTGTAGATATTCATGGCTACCCCTACACCCTACACACACCCTTAGCGTGTGGGATATTCAGTAAAAGATAAATACGTGCGATTGGGGCAGTCCTGGCAATGCCGGGCTGTCAGGGTGTAGTCGCGGCCAGCCTCCCCTCCCGCGCCAGGTAAGGGGCAGAGGCGTACACACAGGTGATCCCAGGAGGGTTCTGCCCAGCGCAGCTGGGAGCCAGCCGGTTTGGTGTAATAAATGCAGAAATTGGCCACCATTATTGTTTGAGAAAGGGTTTCTTGGGAGGGACTTGAAATAGAACATTCAGCTTTCTTGCTTCTTCTATCTTCTTTTCAGTATTTTGTCAGGCCAAAAAAATAAACATAAGCGCTCAGAGATAATACCCATACAATTTTGTTAGATGTCCTTCTAGGCCAGTGATGGCGAACCTATGACACGCATGTCAGAGGTGACACGCGAACTCATTTTTTTGGTTGATTTTTCTTTGTTAAATGGCATTTAAATATATAAAATAAATATCAAAAATATAAATCTTTGTTTTACTATGGTTGCAAATATCAAAAAATTTCTATATGTGACACGGCACCAGAGTTAAGTTAGGGTTTTTCAAAATGCTGACACGCCAAGCTCAAAAGGTTCGCCATCACTGTTCTAGGCCTTTCACTATGGGATATGTACATAAAATATGTATGTAACCATATGAAGTCTTTTATAATTTTTTCTCACTTATAGGCATATTTTCATGTCACTAAATAGCTACATTATCATTTTAATGATTGTCGAACACTCCGTTGTATGAATTTGTCATTATTTAACCATTTTCCTACTAATGGACAGTTAGCTTCTTTCCATTGTTTTGCTATTAATTATCTATACTAATAAAAGGGTAATATGCTAATTAGGCTGGATAGACCAGACGTCTTCCGGAGGTCCTTCTGGACAAAGCCATGGTGGCCGAGGCAGAGCAGTTAGGGGCAATCAGGCAGGCAGGGGCAGTTAGGGGCGATCAGGCAGGGAGGCAGAGTGGTTAGGGGTGATCAGGCAGGCAGGCTGGTGAGTGGTTAGGAGCCAGCGGTCCCGGATTGCGAGAGGATGTCCCGGATTGGAGAGGGTGCAGGCCAGACTGAGGGTGCAGGCCAGTCTAGGTCTCAGATAACAGAGTGTTTTGGCCCCCCTCCATGCACAAATTTCATGCACTGGGCCTCTAGTATAATCAGGGATACACTCACTGCTCATCTTTCTGGTACGTTGTGATATGTCTGTTTTATTATTTCCTTCATGTGTCTGGAAAATAAAGTGTTGGATCAAGGTGTGTGCAATTGGAAATTTTGATAGATATTGCCAAGTTACCCTCCATCTGTTGCCCACCATCAATGTGTGAAGATAGTAGAAGCTATTGTTGGGCCAGTTGCTGAGACCACTGATGGTTTAAGAAACTTTTTGTTTTCTCCAGTGACAACAAGAGACAGGGCGACGAGGAATTCGGCTGGTGGAAGAGTTAATCCCTAAAAGACTAAGGTGTGTTGCAGAATGGCCAAAGAGGACAGCCCAAGTGCCTCAAAGGACTTGCAGGAGCTGCAGAGGAAGCTGTCTTTGCTCATAGAATCTGTCCAGAATAACTCGAAGGTCAGTTTCTAATCAGTATGTGTAATGGAAAATCCCAAGGTAACATTAGCTTAAACCCCATAGAAAGCTATCTCTCTGCCATGTCTAAGTTGTGACCTTCAAGCTCATTGTCCCAGATGGCTAGCCTCAGCCATCATATCCACATTCCAGGCAGTAGGAGGAGGAGAGGGGGAAGAAAGACTTGCAAGCCACCGTGAATTTCAGGAGACTTCCTGAGAGTCACACGTACAACACATCCAGTTTCACCCCATAGACCAGAAGCTCAGCCGCAGGACCACCCCTGCACAAATGCAGTTCTTCACTGGATGTGGAAAGGCTGCTCTCAGTCCAGGTCTCAGATACCAGAGGTTTTTTTAGCTTTGTTGTTAATTTGGGCTCATCTATTACCCCGAAAATGAGGGGGCCAAAGTTGGAGATCTGAGTTCAGTATTCCATCAGAAACCCAGTGTCCAATAGAAATGTGATGTGAGCCACAGATGTAATTTAAAGTTTTCTAGTGACTGCCCTGGCCAGGTATCTTCGTTGGTTGGAGCGTCTTCCCATGCACCAGAAGGCTGTGGGTTTGATTCCCATCAGGGCACATACCTAGGGTGCAGGTTTGGTCACGAGTCGGGATGCATATGGGAGGCAACCAGTCAATGTTTCTCTCTTTCTCTCACCCTCTCTCTCTAAGAAAAAAAGAAAAATCAATAGAAAAATATATCCATGGGTGAGTATTAAAAAAATGGTAAAGTTTTCTAGTGGGCACATTTAAAAATTAAAAGGAAGTAGATGAAATTAATTTTAGTAATGTATTTTATTTAATCTAGCATACCCAAAATATCATTTCAACATGTAATTGCTATAAAAATTATTAATGAAAAAAGTTATTTAGATGCTTTACTGTTTTTTTTATACTAAGTCTAGGAAATCCAGTGTGCATTTTACATATCATATCTTACTTTGAACTAGCCACTTTCCAGGGGTTCACTATTCAATGGTGATGGGACTTCAGATAGTATATTTCACTTCCCTGCATTTATCTTTATAGCTTGCTTTTATGTGCCTTTCAGCATTTTGTCAGGAAAATAATAGCAGCTCCCAGACACAGCATTATTAACATTTTGTTGTATGTCCTTCTAGACTTTTTTTCTGGGCAATCTATATATATATATAAGCCTAAGTGACCTTTATGACTGACTGACTGGAATGACCGGTTGACCAGTCCCTATGATGCACACTGACCATCAGGGGGCAGACGCTCAATGCAGGAGCTGCCCTCTGGTGGTCAGTGCGCTCCCACAGCCAACCTCCCGTGGCCCCTCTCCCACCTACCTGGCTGGCCCTCCCCCCACCCCAATTGGCCCCAATGGGGGGGCTGGCTGGCCAACCTCCTGTGACCCCTACCCCTCTGGGCCAACCAACCTCCTGTGGCCCCTCCACCCCCTT
>NW_005355502.1:1404565-1411078 GCF_000412655.1 Myotis brandtii
AACCTTCCACAGCCCCTCCCCCCAGCCAGCTGGTCCCCCGATAGGCCTTGATTGTCAGCCAGGCCGATGGACCCCACCCGTGCACGAATTCGTGCACCGAGCCTCTAGTATACCCACAAAAATGTGCATTTTGGGTAATGAACTGTTTTGTGATCTCTGTGCTGGATAGCACAGCCCCACTGCGATCCATTGGAGAAGATACCGCTTTGTGATCTGGAGTAATACACTCTATAGAGAGGCTTTCTCGACTTGTCCCAGTGCTGCGGGCACTCTGTGCATTTAGACAGCTTTTCTTTTTCTTTTTTTTTCTTAAAATATATTTTTATTGATTTCAGAGAGGAAGGGAGAGGGAGAGAGAGAGGAACATCACTGATGAGAGAAAATCACCAATCCCCCTACTGGAGATCGAGCCTGCAACCTGGGCATGTGCCCTTGATTGGAATTAAACCCGGGACCTTTCAGTCCCCAGGCCGACACTATCCACTGAGCCAAATCCGCTAGGGCTAGACAGCTTTTCTTTTTGTTGGACAAGCAGCAGGCTGAGACTCTTGTTACTAAAGGTTAACTCGTCTGCCTTCTGCACTTGATTCGCATTCTATGTGTCAGCTGTGTCCGATAAAGTCATCTCCAGCACTCAGTCAGCAAATCCTGGGCCTCTGCTCCTCGGGGAATACAGGGCGAGGTTCTGGCAAACTCCTGGTCACAGCATTTCCATCCATGATGAATACATACCTGTTGTATTACTATTTCTGTTTAAAGACACTTTATTTAAGATGTATGGTTTATTCATTAACAGCTCACAGCAGACTGCACCATAGCTCTTGTCTGAATGAAGCTTATCTAACACATTTTGTTTTCTCTGTAACTCACAACGCTGCCTTCTTACACATGGTGCCATTTTAAACGGTGAAATCACCACCACTAACAACAAAAAACAAACTCATAAAAATGTGGGGGGACAGGTGGCACTCAATGGGTCATGAAAAGGACAGGTGTTCAGAGAGCGGAAACTAGAAGGCAAGTGTCGCTGAGTTTGACCTCAGCTGGGAATGTGTGTGTTAGGCGACAAGTGTTTTGCTGCTTTGTGCATATTCACAAAAGCAGGGCAAGTATTGTGCCCATGTTAGTAGCAGGCAGTTCTGCAAATCCACGCCTGCTAGAGAGAGATGTATACGAGCTAGCCCTGCCTGAACACCTGCTATAGGCCCAACACTGACTAGGCATGTGGTGTGCCTTCTTTCCTATTTTCACCCACCTGTGAGTTAGACATTACAGCGTGTGAACTCTGGCCTCCTGGCATTTCTTCCCTTCTTCATCTTACGTCCTCAGCCATGGTCGTTGGCCTGGATTTGGGCTAGAGCAGTGGTCGCCAACTGGTGGTCCGTGAGGTCCGAAAGGTTGGCGACCGCTGGGCTAGAGGACTTCCTGGCCAGCCGGCTCCCAGGATGGTGGGACAGATGATCAGTGGGGTAAGCCCTGACGTGTGTCAGGTCGTCCTGAGGCAGAGTAGTTTCTTTTAAAATGTTTATTGAATTAATATTCATTGTAGGCCCCAGCTGCAGAAGAGGCTAAGAGAAAAGTAGATTCCTCAAGGACTGAAGTGGCACAGGCCTGCTTTTCTCCTGGATCCCCAGCAAGTCCCCTCGAAGTTTCCCTGTCACCCGCTGTCGCCCCTCAGGGCCATCAGCTGCCGGGGCCAGCAGCGCGCCTGTCCCACTTCCTGCGATCTCCCTAACTGCCTCTTGCACAGGACTGCCAGGCTCATCCTTCTTAGATTATTTTTTTTACTATCCTCACAATCCTGCTCAAAAGCCCGCACTTTACTTCCCATTTCTTCCCTTTTTTTGTTTATTTTTTACTTTCCAATGGAAGTGAGCCATGTATATAATTTTAAAGTTTCTAATAGCCATCTTAAAAGCATAAAAAGAAACAGGTGAAATTAACTTTAATAATATATTTTATATAGCCTAGTGCCGTGGTCGGCAAACTGCGGCTCGCGAGCCACATGCGGCTCTTTGGCCCCTTGAGTGTGGCTCTTCCACAAAATACCACGTGCGGGCGCACACGTACAGTGCGATTGAAACTTTGTGGCCCATGTGCAGAAGTCGGTATTTTGTGGAAGAGCCGGTATTTTGTGGAAGAGCCACACTCAAGGGGCCAAAGAGCCGCATGTGGCTCGCGAGCCGCAGTTTGCCGACCACTGGTGTAAATCACTAGTGAGATATTTTACATCCTTTTTTCCATATACTCAGAGCATTCAATTCAGATGTTAAATTTTTATTGGAAATACTTTATCTTTATTCAGATTTCATAAAATTTTCAATTGAAAATTTATTTGAGACATAACTGACTTATTCAAAATGTAATTTAAAACTTTCCAATGCCTGAATCACATTTCAATTTTTAAATTTAAATTCAATTAAAAACCCAGTTCATCAGTCACACAAGCCACATTTCAGGTGCTCGACAGCGACCGTGCTGGCACCTGGAGCTCACCCTCACCCTCCCTCCCGCGTGGTCACTGGGACTGTCGCGAGGAAGAACCAGAGAGAACCAATCAGCCGGTCAGATAGCCTGGGGGGCTTACTAAGGATATATGTGGACTGGACCTGGGCAGCTTAAGGGGCCAGCCCACTCCCATGACCCTCTCATGGCCTCGCCCCTCGCCTTCAGCACCCCGCCCCCCCCCCAGGAGAATCCTGCTGTGTCCTGGAGGGCAGAGCTGGGCAGTCTAAGCCAGCGGGCTTCCTGCACCGTCCCCTCTGCTAGAGAAGCTGCAGAGCAACACTTGGCAGCTTTTGTAGAAAGGAGCAGTGGGGGCAGGGTAGCCAGTGGGCAGTGTGCCCTCTGTGCCTGGCAGGGTGTGTCTGGCCGGGAGAGTTCTCCTCCAGAGGCCTCTTCTGGGTAAGGAGAGGGAGCCCTGCACTTGGGTCCCCGTCACTGAGCGCCTCCTGCCTTGCAGCCTGCTCACCTCCCACCATTGAGACACTCAACATCACGTGAACCACGGCCGCTTGTCAGAGTAGTTAAAACACGGGCTCCGGAGTCTGCATTAGAATTTGCACTCCCAGTGCAATGTTGGACCAGTTCTATACCCTCACTGAGCCTCAGATTCCTCTTTGTGAGGCAGGGACATAACATGCTGTCTCAGGGTTGTTGTGAGGATTGGGACTGACATTTCGTGAAGTGTTTAGCACAGTCCACAGACAGGGCAGCCTCTCCGTGAATGCTGACCATTGTCCAACAGAGAGGCCATCACGCCAGCCAGTCACTGCGCGCCTGCTGCCTGCTGTGCCTTGCGAGGTACTGCGGTTCCCCTTCTCCCCTTTTGTCCTGACGTTCCAGTGCCAACTCTCAGCTTCCTCCTGTGATGCTAAGTTAACGTCACCCAGAAAGCAGATCTGTTTGACTCAGTTTGCCTTTTCAAGTCAGATCACAAGCCACAGCTGTTTGTAGAGGCACATGAGGATTGCGTCGTGCTGCCTGTGATCACTGTAGCTTGAATTATGTCTTCATTTCAGCTGCTGGCCTACAGGACTCTAAGGAATGAGGCATAGGAAGGACCAGTTTTTACTGGGAAAAGTTCTGGAATGATGGGACCTTTCAAGGGAGCAGGAATCAGCATGTCAGTTCCAGGAGAGAGCTGGCGTGCGGCCTACGGAGAGAGGCCCATCCTGGGCCGGCTCTGAGTGAAAGCAGTCCTCCTCTACTGAGCTGGCCCACAAGGTCCCCGCACCTGGTGAAGAAGGAGAACTGCTTGTTGAAGCAGCACAAGCTGCAGTAGCCGTCCAGATGTGGCCAACGTGGTGTCCAGGCTGATGACGGAAAGGCTTTTTCCTAACAAGGTGGCAGTCGTTGAAAGCATTTGACAGGGAGAGAGGGATTTAGCTCTGATTGCCTCCATTGTGCCATGTGGAAGCTTCGTGGCTCTAGGTGACGCCTTAGTCCCCCCTTGCCCCAGCTTTAGTGGGTGCACGGAGCAGCCGGGCAGCCGGGCATCTTGTTTACCAGCAGCATCGGACGCGGGGGGTGGGCAGGGCTGCGATGCTGCGTTTCCAGCAAGCAGGTGAGCTGGGACCTGACCTCTGTGCCTCTGGCCTCTGCTGTGCAGTGGGAGGCAGCTGTACTGAAGTGCATCAGTGCACACGTGCTGGGCATCTGCTCAGAGGCCCTTCCTCCCTCGCAGGGCTCGCGGTCGGGTGGGGCTCTCAGTCGCCTTCAGTTGTGGGTGTGAGGGTTCCCGTCAGGGAGGGTTGTTATTGCTCTTCCTCAGGAGCCTTCCAGCGTGCCTCCTGCAGCGCGGGCGTCAGACGTGCATCCAATCCTGGCTCTTCCTTCTGCCCGCAGGTGGTTGCCTTCATGAAGTCTCCAGTGGGCCAGTACCTGGACCGCCACCCTTTTGCGGCCCTCACCTTGCTGGTGTTTGTTGTAATGTCGGCCGTTCCTATTGGCTTCTTCCTGCTCCTCGTGGTACTTACCTCCCTGGCTGCCTTTGTGGGTGTCATGTTACTGGAAGGTACTTGCTCAGTTATTTGCCCCCTTGGAAAAATGACTCAGCTGGGAGAACACTGTTTATTGGGCATCTGCAACTCTGGTCAAAGGTCCCTACTCTTGTCAAAATCACATGGACCACGGCCGCTTGTCAGAGTAGTTAAAACACGGGCTCCGGAGTCTGCATTAGAATTTGCACTCCCAGTGCAATGTTGGACCAGTTCTATACCCTCACTGAGCCTCAGATTCCTCTTTGTGAGGCAGGGACATAACATGCTGTCTCAGGGTTGTTGTGAGGATTGGGACTGACATTTCGTGAAGTGTTTAGCACAGTCCACAGACAGGGCAGCCTCTCCGTGAATGCTGACCATTGTCCAACAGAGAGGCCATCACGCCAGCCAGTCACTGCGCGCCTGCTGCCTGCTGTGCCTTGCGAGGTACTGCGGTTCCCCTTCTCCCCTTTTGTCCTGACGTTCCAGTGCCAACTCTCAGCTTCCTCCTGTGATGCTAAGTTAACGTCACCCAGAAAGCAGATCTGTTTGGCTCAGTTTGCCTTTTCAAGTCAGATCACAAGCCACAACATGCTAGCCAGAGGGATGGTTGGCAGTGGGTCAGGCAGTCACCTGCGGTCCCTGCTGTGGCTTCTCAGAGCTAAGAGCACCCAGAATTGTTTCCCTGCCCTGGGGACTGGACGAGGCAGTTTATACTTGAAGAAGGTAGGCATGGTGGGCGATGAGCCAACTACCTCCTGGCAGAGTGGTCATTCAGTAAGTATTGATGGGCAGGTGGGCGAGTGAATGAATGGTGGAGGGATGAATGAGTACTGGGACAAAGTGAGTTTAGAGAGAGAGGTGGGTCCCCTTTATTTTGGTGACAAAGCTTTACAGAAGGCAGGGCTTGAAGATGTGCGATAACGTCATTTCCTTTGGGTAAGGAAGGGCTTTCTAGGCCGGAGGAACAGCATGTGCAAAGCCTTTAGAGCAGTGGTTCTCGGACTTGGGTGTGCATGAGTCTTGCTTTGTGAAAATGATGACTTCAGGCCTCATCCAGAGATGAGGTCTGAGGTAGGGTCCAGAAATCTGAATTTAAAAAAAAAAAAAATATTTTTATTGATTTTAGAGAGGAAGGGAGAGCCTACAACCTGGGCATGTGCCCTTGACAGGAATCAAACCTGGGACCTTTCAGTCCACAGGCGGGCACTCTATCCATTGAGCCAAACCAGCTCAGGCCAGCAATCTGAATTTCTAACCAGCCTCCCAATGCCTCTGGTTCTGATGCAGTGGTTACTGGCCGCACTTCAGAAAACGCTGACCTAGGACTGTGAGGCTTCATGAAAAGGCAGCACATTGTTTAGATTCTATGTTTACAGACGATCACCAAGGCCATGGGGGTGAGTCCCGGCTGCTCACTACGCCCGAGGCAAGAACCAGGGTGTCTGCCAGCCATCCCTGCCATGTCCTTAGTCCTACATTGGAAAGGGGGACTTTGTTATGAGGGGGAAGGAGAAGCAGGGCAGACAGAACTGCCACCGCCCAGCACACATGTGGCAAGTCACGGAGTTGTCAGGTCAGCACCTGCAGGCATTTATCACTTACCCTTTCTACAGACGCGTCAAACTAACCTCCAGGAGGCCCCAGAGGCGGTGAATGACTTAACTAGCATTCGCCTCGGGCTGTCTGCTCTGAGAGCCCCGCCCTCCCTGATAGCTGGTACTGCGTTTTCCCTCACGGATCCCACTTTATGAAAAACATATTTTTCTCACTTAAAAAAGTCCGAGTTAACTGTTTTTTAAACACAATGGTCCAGGGTCTGGCAGCTGTGTGAGATGATGCCACTAACCAAGCTCTCCTCCAGGGCTGGTCATCTCTGTGGGCGGCATCTCGCTATTCTGCGTCCTCTGTGTCCTGGGCTTCGTGTCACTCTCCGTGTCAGGGACGATCATCGTGTCCTACGTGGCAATGTCCAGCCTCATCAACTACTGGTTTTCTCCCAGGTAAACACCTACCAATGCGGTAACCTAAT
>NW_005355502.1:1411704-1443130 GCF_000412655.1 Myotis brandtii
AAATAATACCCTCACCCAACAGTGTTAGAAGCATAATTGTATGAGGCCAGGTCCTCATCGTTCCCTGCGCACATCGGGCATCACGTGGGAATTCACAGTGGAGTTTCAAACAAAACTATCGCTCTCGTCCACCCACACGACAATTATTGTGTTGTCATGGCAACTCTATGAGGTAGCTATTGATTTGTTCCTTTAGAAAGATGTTCATTAATTTACAGAAATTCAAATTAAGGTATTTTTCTGGGAGGAAGGAGGAATATCCATGTTCTGTCTTGGTCCCTGTTCACATCGCTTGTAAGTCTTGAGCTTGAGGCTTGGAGCTGTTCCTCAGGCGGACGCCTTCCCCAGGGCCTGTGTGGGGACAGCGCTCCATCTGACATTCAGCTGCTGGAGGGACCAGTGGGCCGGGACCTTATGCCTGTAATGGGCCACCATCCTAAGGGGCTCCCAAGGGGATTTTTTTATGCTTGCATTTTGTCCTTGAGGATTTTTGGATCTGAGTTTCAGGTGGGCTGTGACCCGTTGTGCTGCATTTCAGCCCTTGCTGAATTAATTGTGCTCTGGGCCCAGGACCCTTACAGCCACCGGGGAGGCAGGCACTAGCCCCATTTTGCAACAGGGAGAAGGAGGCCAAGTCCCAGCACCAAGTGGCAGGGAAGGGACTCAGATCCAGATCAGGTACTTAAAAGCCTCTTACCCGAGATGTAAAATGACTTTAGGACCGGGGTCGGCAAGCGCGTTCTGTAAGGGGCCAGATGGTGCATTTCAGATTTGGCAGGTCGTGTGGTCTTTGTTGCAATCACTCAGCTCTGGTGCTATGGTGTGAAAGCAACAGACAATTAGCCAACAAAAATGAGTGTCTCTGAGTTCCAATAAAACTTTATTTATAAAAGTAGGCAGTAGGCTAGATTTGGCCCGAGGACTGTGGCGCGCCAGCCCATGCTCTCAGGACTGAGATGCTAAGTTTGGTTTCTACAGAGTAGCCCCTGAGCCTCATGGATATCCCTGCAGTTGCATGAGGCTTCTCATACATTGTTTTGATCGCTGTCAGGCTTGAAGGAGATGAAAGAGGAAATGTTGGTCTGTTTAGCTTATTGAGGTTCACGCCTCTGTGACCACGCCTCTCCCTGCTGCACAGGCTCTGCCACAGGTGCAGCCCCAGCACCACCTGCGGCCACGGAGAGACTGAGACGAGTCAGGGCTGGCTCCTGGCCACTTCCTCCTCCCCTTGTCGGTCATGGAGAGACGGAGATGGAGTCAGGGCTGCTCCCAGGCAAGGTGCTTGGACCCTTGCGCTCTCCACGCGGCAGTGCTCAACCTTTTGTTCCCAGGTCCCATCTTACCTTCTTTAAAAAGATGAGTCTTTTGGAGAATTTTTGTTTATGTGGTTTCAGTGTATCGATAATTATTCAAATGGAGACTTTATAACAGAAATTTGAAAAATATTCATTTAAAAGAACAAAATTACCTGTTGATATACAGAACATATTTTTATGAAAAGTAATTATGTTCCCAATACAAAACGGAAGGAGTGGCCTTGTTTCCCATTTTGCAGAGATCTTTAACGTCTCCTTAGGGCAGTGATGGCGAACCTTTTGAGCTTGGCGTGTCAGCATTTTGAAAAACCCTAACTTAACTCTGGTGCCGTGTCACATAGAGAAATTTTTTGATATTTGCAACCATAGTAAGACAAAGATTTTATTTTTGATATTTATTTTATATATTTAAATGCCATTTAACAAAGAAAAATCAACCAAAAAAATGAGTTCGCGTGTCACCTCTGACACGCGTGTCATAGGTTCGCCATCACTGCCCTATGGGGTGGGCTGTCCTGTCTGTGCGCTGTCCCACGTGTGCTGCCCTGGGCCGGTGCTTGGGGCGAGGAGCCGCCTTCGCAGATGGTGAGGCCTGCTCTGTGCTAGAGCACCGAGCTCGGGAAGTGCAGCTCTTAATGGCCCGTTGCAATGTGAGCTTTTGTCAGCAAGTTCTCACTTCAAGTCATCCTAAGTTCTGAGACTTTAAGCAAAATGGGGCATGAAGCCAGTGTGACCACAGGTAGCTCACCAAGCGCACAGCCTGTGGCGTTGCACCCGTGCTGGGACAAAAGGCGCGCTCGGGGACCTGCTGCACCTCGTTACTTAGAACCCACTGGTCTATCTAGTACTCGCAATAGATCTTTCCAGCCGTGCACGATTTCGTAACTTCGTTGGTCATTGGAGAATATTGGTTCATTGAGTCATGTGGCTCTTCCAATTACACTGTGAAAAATTGGAGCATGAGAGTGAAAAAGACATGTATGTTATGCTATTAAGAAAATAGTTGTCAGTGGAAAGCCCTTGCACAGATGCCTCTCTTGTTAAATAATCCACAGCAGAGAGGGAGAGGAACTGCCCACTTTATTTCATGATGCAAATGGAATTTTGACCCTAAAACAAAAAATAACATAACTAAAATTTTAAAAAAGGAAAAAAGGAAACAAAACTCTAAGTTGGGTTTATGGGAACTAAGCAGTCTTTTGAGGAGCCAGTCGACCTGCCTCCTGTGCAGCTAAGCCAGCCTGAGGAGGAGGCCGCGCTCCTCAGCAGGGCATCGCGAGGCCTCTGGCCCGTGGTGGGGAGAGTGGGGGCAGTTGGTAGAGTCACCACGTTGCTTACGTACGGCGCTTACGTACAGTGCCTGGCCTCCTTACAGCTCTTCCTAAGGGAGATAGGATTCCTTCTCAGCCCTGTGTTATCAGGTAGGAATGCTTTGGCTGTCAAGTAATGAAACCCGAAGCAGACACCAGCTTAGACAAATGGGTTTACTTTATGGCCTAACCAAAAGCTGGAGACACCCAGCGTTCCCCAGGCCCTCTGGCGCCATCACATCCCAGCCACCTGCTTGTGTATTGCCATCTGGAGCCGATCGGTTGTCACCTGATAACCACAAGGAAGATGCTATGGCTCTGGCTGCACCAACTACGTTCAGAGCAGGTGAAGCGAGACCAATTGAGTTCCTTCATCGGCGGAGTCTGCCCTTTCTATCAAGTGAAGTTTTCCCAGGACCTCTCTCCATCCTCCCCAACCAACCTCTGTGGCTAGCGTTTTGTCAGGTGGGTGCTCCAGGCTGGAAGGGCAGGCGATGAAGTGTTTAGTTCTCTCAGCTCCTGAAGGAAAATCTTGTGAGGAGATGCACCTTGGGATTGTGTTTGTCAGCCAGGCTGGTGTGTGATGGGATTGTCAGCCCATAGATCCAGGTAATATCAGCAGCACTACCCTCGGAAATCGCCATCACAGGGGCTAAAAAAGACCCACCTGTTTCTCCTCCCCCACCTCCCTGGTGTTGAATCATCAAGAAATAGTTGACTAATTGGAATCTGAAGATAAGGGTCTGAATCCCAGCTCCACCACTTTTAGCTGTGTGATCTTGAATATACGGTTTAACTTCTCTATTCTCAGATTTCTTTTTCTTTATTTTCTAATGTATTAATTTGAGAGAGAGAGAGAGAGAGAGACAGACAGACATCGATCTATTGTTCCACTTACTTATTCGTTCATTGGTTGATTCTCGTATGTGCCCTGATCGGAGATCGAACCTGCAACCTTGATGTATCAGGACAATGCTCTAACGGTTAGAGCATAACCCACTGAGCCACATGGCCAGGGCTTGAGCTGTTTTATTGGTAAAATAGGGTTCCTCCTTGCTCTGCCTTTCTCCCTGGATTATTGTGAGGATACAGGCAGCACGATATCCAGATAAAAAAAGGGAAAAGGCCATCAGCCCTGTCTCCACGTAGTCATTTTAACTTCTTGTGCCCTTGGTTTCCTCACCTGTGAAACTGGTGTAGCCCCAATCCCGTATGGTGACGGCAAGCAGCTAAAAATAACTATCAAAGCACGTCACATATTCAGCTGTGTACACTCTCAGCCCTGCTCTTTACAGAGGCCCTAGAGCTGACCATTTGCTCTCGTCACAGAACAGACCACTGACACAGAACCCCAGCGATGACGCCAGCCGGCCGTGAAGTCTGCAGGGTTGCAGGGGCCCTACCAGGAATGCCGACGGGCGGACGGAGCCTGTTCCCAGTCATCTTTGGAGGGTTGTCGGAGCATACATGTCGCTGGGATGACGCAGAGGGCCCTGCAGTGGCCCTGTGAGAACTGCCCTGCTCAGCAACTCGGCCACTCACCCCTTCTCCCCATGAGGCAGACTTGCCTTTGGCAGTTTGAGCCCCTAGAACCTGGCGATGGGACCCCAAGGTTGACTTGACCCAAGGATCTTGTGTCCAAGGGCCCAAATTGGGGCAAATGTGGATTGTTTTTTATCTCTTCCTTTTTTTTTAGAAATGGGAGGAGCTGTTTATTTCTCCACTGGTTTGAAACAAGAGTGGGGGTGAGAAATATCCAAACCAGAGCAAGCTCTTCGGTGTTATTAGCTTTTTATCAGAAAGAACAGCAACATTGGACAATAATGGACTCTCAAAGTTAGAACAGCCTTAATTTTATAGTCAAGAGCATTTTTTCAAAAGTCTAAAGGAATAGTATTCACTGCTAACTCCTGTGAAGTGCTTTTACTCTTTGCACTTGATACTTTTGTACTGTTTTAAAGAACTTGTCCTGTTAGGCCATTTTTTAAAAAAGTTCTATGAAAACGCTAAAGGACTACAGAAATTTTTAAAATTCTATGGAATTTCTACTTCAGTGGTTTATTTGCTGTGGCATTTTATTCAATAAATATTTGTTTAGATTTTCATTTTTTTTTTTTTTACTTTCTATTTCCTTTCTCTTTAGACATCAGACCCCCTTGTTCTTTGTCGATTTCATGGCAGATCCTGGTAAGATGGCTTTTTAGTTGCTAGTGGTAGACAATTCAAAGTGGCTTACAAAACAGGAGGCTGAAGGGAGGGATTCATTTCAGCTGGGAAGCCTGGGGCTAGGTCTTGCGGCGCTGCTGGGCCCAGGCTCCCTTCTGCCTCAGCACTGCGTCCCTTGGAGTGAGCTGCCTTTCCGCAGGCCCTCCCTGCACGGCCATCCGGCAGCTCTGGCTTACAGCAGCCTTATGGGTAGCACTTTGTGCGGGACAAGGAGGCTGCTCTTTTCTAATAGTACATACAGGTGTTCGGGTCTGGCTCTGATTAGACAGGCTTGGGTCATGTGAGCAACCCTGGACCAATCCCAGTGACGGGGATGGACTGTGCTGATAGGGCAGGGCTGGGCTGGGCACGCTCTTCAGGAACCCGGGGAGGGGGTAGGTCAGCTCCACTGGTCCCACATAGGGTGGAGGTACTGGGGTGCAGACAGATGGGAGGAGGCTCACAAGGAATGTCAGAAGGAAAGGAAATGTTTGCTAGACAGACAAAAACAGATGTGGGCAGTTTGCCACAGTAGGGCATAAAGGAAGCTTTTCAGCATCTCATGATAGCCACATCTGTCACCAAAAGTGCCTTCCCCTGTACTAGCGAAGAGCTGCCTATCCCTGCCAAGCACGGGGTATGGACATTTTCGGGGAGTGTTCATGGAATGTGCCTTTCCTTCATGTGAGTGTCTACCCCGCTGGGCTCTGGGGTCTGAGTAGAGAAAAATGAGAAGTTTCCTTTCTAATGTGGGAGTCACTTAACAAGCGTGTCGGTTCTCTGTTGTTACATAACAACTTGCCACAAACCACGGACTTACCAGAACACATGTCACGTTTCCTGTGTGGTAGGAGTCCTGGCACGGCTGTCAGGGTCAAAGAAGGGGTCTGAGGGACCTGACGGGTGGGGAAGGACAGACCAGAGGCCTCGGTGCAAAGGCCCAGGGTTGGCAGGAGGGGCTTTGAGTGGAGAAGTGGATTTGAGAGGCAGAGCAGGTTTGACACAGAGAAGGACGATTACGGAGTGTAAAGAAGGCTTGGACGTCGGGGATCTCTGATCACTTCCCATTGGAAGCTGTCTAAGTCCCGGAGAATGTTAAAATTGAAATTTCCATTCTCAGCCCAGTGTGCGTCATGTCTGATTTATTGTGTCCGGGCAGTATTACAATAGAAGAGAAGGCTCTTGGCCGAACCTCTGTGGAAAGGCCGAGTGTGTTAACATTATGGAGGAGACATCCCAAAGGAGTGTTTTTGGAGGGAGTGGGGGACGGAAAAAGAATTCCCCGTGGTGTATATTAGGAAGAGGAGGTAAGCAACACGGAGACCCGGGAAGCTAGACTGAGGGAGGCATCCCAGCTGGCTAGTCCCAGCTGGCTCCGGAGGGAGGAAGACAGTCTGATTTGTGTGGTGGGCGTCCCCTGAGAGGAAGACTGTGGAACCTGGTCCCTGGGCAAAGGCGGGATTGGAGAGGATTCCTGGCCTAGCGCTAGGTCTTTTGTCTGAGACGGCAATGAGAAATCTGGAGGGTTGATCCAGTTGTCACTTACCGGAGACGAGGTGAGCTGGCGTCCTCCTGGGCTGGTCCAGAGGCCCATACGGGAGGGAGGCCTAATGGAGGCGGTGATCGCGTCACCGAGTGGGGTGCGGAGGTGAGCCCAGGTCAAGCTGCTGCTGCCTCCTGCTCTCCGGGTAGCAAACTCAGGGTGACCAGTCCCCGGGCGATGGCTCCCCTTCCCTGTGGAACCCTCCCAGGTTTTGGCACCAAATGTTAGGGTTGCTGAAGGGGGAACACATGAGGCCAAAAGAGGTAAAGAATTATAAATGTATTAGGTCATCTGGATACCAGATGGGCTGAGCCCCAAAATGGTGCCAGCACCCAGGGACAGGGAGTCAGAGGTTTTAAAGGAGTCTAAACGGGTTTTTTCTGGGCAGAGAATTCTCTGGGCGGGTCTGGATCCTGGGAAGGTCTGGAGGGGAAGAATAATGGTCTTAGCAAGTGGAATGTGGTCTAAGGGAAAGGGAATGTTGGTTGAAGTGGCCTGGAGGTCAGTTCCCAGGGGAGGAGTATTGCTTCTACAGTGGGGCCTTGACTTACGAGTTTAATTCATTCCGTGACGGAGCTCGTAACTCAAATTACTCGTATGTCAAATCTTAAAGTGAACGAGTGAGACACGTGATGCTGGGCTGATGTTGTGGCGTTCACTGTGACATTCGCTGTGCCGACTAGCGGTGGGGTATCTGAAGCTGGCTCGTAACCCGAATTTTAGCTCGCAACTCAAAGCAAAAAATCGGCCGAGAGACGGCTCGTATCTCGAAAAACTCGTTAGTCGGGACACTCGTAAGTCAAGGCCCCACTGTATTTGATTAGACCTAACATTTTAAAGCCTGGTGCCTTGCTGTAGGCGACGTGGTTCATGGCAGTCTTTTCAGGTAAGGAATGAAGGTTGCTTTCCTGAGAGAAAGCGACAAGAAGGGACCTCAAGACATCACTGGGGACTTCAAGAACTTGAGGAATTCACCAAGTCTGCAGGTACTGCAGCAAACCTGATGGCAGCCAGGTGGCTCCGCTTCTTGGCCCTGAGGGGCTAATTAAAGCACAATCATGAGATTCCAGCAAAGCAGGTTTTTAAAAGCCCATATAATCAATTGCTATCCTTATTGTGTTTGTGCAAATAATCAGGCCAAATTGTAATTAGACTTACTGCAGTGAATAAATTGGGTCTTGATTTAGCTCTTTAATAAAAATAAGGGTGATTTTACAGGGAAAATGTGTTTCAATAGATTCCATACACGTAGTTATGAATGTTAGATTCTAGTTCAGTTCATTATCTTCACAATTTTAATGTTTTTATGTCAATCAATTTGGCCTAGTCAGGGATATTGCCCCAAAATTAACAGAAAGGGCCACAAAGAATAGTGAAAGTCAAATTCATGGGACTACCTGCTAAAGAATATAAACTGGTATACCTGGCTACTTCCCTTCATAGGACCTTTAACATTCCTATTCCTCATCCTTGTTTTTGGCCCATGTATTCTGCACCATTTTTCATCTTAAGGACCACTTTGAGCCTTCGCATACCAGTCCCTCAGGGAAATCATGCTGCTGCAACCCCTCGGTCCAACCAGGAGGAATCTATACAGTGTTCCAGCCGACTACAAGCAAAACCCATCCCCCTGTGATATCAATGTCCCCCCCTCAGCAGGAAGTAACTACAAAGGATATGACCTTTGTCTCTATTCCATAAAACAAAAAGGCTGGAATGTTAGGTCTGATCAAATAATTGAATCAATATCCCCTACCCTGGGAACTGATCTTTAGGCCACTTCACAACCAACATTCCCTTTCCCTTAGACCACATTCCACTTGCTAAGACCATTATCCTTCCCCTCCAGACCTTCCCAGGATCCAGACCTGCCCAGAGAATTCTCTGCCCAGAAAAAGCCCACCTAGAGTCCTTTAAAATCTCCCCGTCCCTGAGTGCTGGTGCCATTTTGGGGCTCAGCCCATCTGGATTTCCAGATGACCTAATCTATAATAATAAAAGAGTAATATGCTAATTAGACCAGTCTTCCGGACATCCTTCCTGACGAAGCTGGGGCCAGAGGGAAGCCAGCCTGGGGCACGGGTGCCTGCAGGGGGCTGGAGCAAAGCAGCCCGGGTCCTTTGCTGGGCGCTTAGTAAGACTGCATCAGTGTTGCCAGGGCTAGGTTTTCATTTGAGGTCGACTGGGGAAGGATCTACATCCAAGCCCACATGGTCACTGGTGGCATCCAGTGCCCGTGGCTGTGGGGGTGAGGCCCGCAGTCCCTCTCTTGGGGCAGTGCACACATTTTGTTTTGCTTCTTCAAAGCCACCAAGGCAGAGAGTCTCTGAGCAAGGGGATGTCACATTCTTGTGTAATCATGCCACTTTTTAAAAAAATATATTTTATTGATTATTTACAGAGAGGAAGGAAAGGGATAGAGAGCCAGAAACATCGATCAGCTGCCTCTTGCACTCCCCCACTGTGGATATGCCTGCAACCAAGGCACATGCCCCCGACCGGAATCGAACCGGGACCCTTCAGTCTGCAGGCCGACCCTCCATCCACTGAGCCAAAACGGCCAGGGCAAATCATGCCACTTTTGCCGTGTTCTGTGGCTTAGAAGCAATCACAGGCCCACCCACACTCGGGCAGAGGGTCCCACAGGGCATGCATGCCACAGGTGGGGCCATGGCTCCACCTTCGCGCCCACCTACTGCAACGAGTGAAGAAAATACTAGGTTGTGATAAGTTCACTGAAGAAAGTAAAAGGGTAATAAGTAGCTGGGGAGGCCTTGTTTGCCACGATGACCTGGGAGTTCTCGCTGAACCAAAGAATGCGAAGTTGCCACCTTGCCCAGAGCTGGGGACACAGCAACATAAAGGCCAGAGACTGGGAGGGGCTTTCTACATTTAAGAAAGCGTGTGTGTGGGCCCGGTGAGCAAACGGTAAATGGGGAGAGAGGAGCCCATTATGCAGGGCCTCACAGAGAAGAACTTTACAGCAAAGAGCAAAGGGAAGATGATGAAGAATCTTACACATCACGGTAAGAGAGACACAATCACACTAAGATTTTTAAAGATCACTCCCTGGCCGACAGGTTGGGACCGGAGGCTGGTTGGCAGGTCTGCGAGGCCCAGAGCAGGGGATGGTGTGTCTCACAGTAGGTGGAGGGCCCGGAGACCCTCCTCGTTGGAGAGCCCGCGGTGCCGGTGCTGGGTTGCAAGTGGACGGGGAAGGACAGGGGGGCACAAAGATGCTACCTAATTTGTAACGTGAGCCGGTGGGTCGGCAGTGACACTGTTTTCTGAGATGGTGGCTGTGAAAATTCAAAGTCTGCTCTGGTCATATTAAGTCAGGCATCCTCTCTGACTCCCAGAGGATGTGTCGGGGAGAGTGGCTTAGAGCAGGTGTGGCTGGGCATGCAAGATTTGGGAGTATTTTCAGTGCTGAGAGCTTTCTTATGGAATGTTCTCCTAAGGGTAGCCAAGAGATCATTTTATTTATTTTTATTTTTAAAAATTTAAAACTTCTTTATTGACATACAAAAACCTACCCATAATTAATGTAGGCAACTTAATGAGTTTGGAGGTAAGTATATGACTTGAAATCATTGCCTCAATCTATGGCGTCAGCATATCCATCACCTCGGAGTTGCCTCCCACCCTCTTTATTCCTTCTTTTATTGTAATTTGTGATAAGAACACTTAACGTGGGCGAGTCAAACAGTGTCCACCTGGGAACTTGAAGCCCCTGGTTCAGGCTAGGGAGCGGTGAAAAAAAGATCGTTTTAAACATCCCTGCTTCAAACTCTGCCAAGTGCAAGGTGCTTTCCCACTGCGTTTAAAAATGGGTGCGGCCCCCTTAGTGGACGAGACCCCGGGCAAGCTGCCCTGCCGGCCTCTCGGGTTGCAGCTGCCGGCCTCTGCATTTTACAGGGGAAACAGGTTCAGAGCTTAAATGACTCACCCAATTCAGCCAAGAACGTGGCATCAAAGCTTTGCAGTTGAGACTTTGTCCCACTCCCAGGGGCCCAAGGCCTTAGCCAATGAAACGAAGTGAAACATACAGAACTCAGCACAGCACCTGCCACAGACTAGACCCTGGGGAACAGCTGTCAGCACCACGGGGCACCCTCCTCGAAGACTCAGAGGAACAGGAATGTGTCAAAGGCCTACTGCTAGCCACACGTGGAGGGACATAGGACTTGCTGGTTACTCAACTGGTATCGTTGGCCTTTTAGATCCAGCTCAGTGTGTGGCTCATGAAAGGCAATTCATCCCAGAGCATGAAAACTGTGACTTGATAGGCCGGAGGTTAAATCACCTGTATGCTTGGGCATTCGCCATGCGTGGGTGCTGTGCACACCCATGCACATCCACATGTGTGTCCAGTCGGTTTACACTGCCATCCCCTGTAGAGATGAGGAAGCTGGAAGGCGGAGCGAGCTCAGAGCACAGAGGGGTACAGGCCCAGTTTGCTGCCAAGCCCAGCCTTTAACTAGTGCTGCCTGAGGCCAGGGGTGCCCGCTCCTCGCGGTGTGTCTGCTGCAGTGCGTGGCCCTCGGTGCTGCCGCTTTCACGGAACGGACCGCGCTGACTCCCCGAGGGGTGCCCGTGCCCCGTGGCTTCTGCTGTCGGCTCCTGTGTGACATGCTTGGCCCAGCAGCCCCGGCGCTGGAGGGGCGCTCAGGGTGAGTGGTCAGAAGGAGGCGGAAGGTGGCGCAGTACTTTTGCTCCCTGGGCAGGAGAGAAAAGGCGGAGCTCGAGCCAGAGGGGGCAGAAAATGAGAATAACCTCCATTCGCTTAGCTACGCCACTTCACCCCAAACCGTGTGTGTGCAGGCAGAGGCATCCTGAGTATTAAACGTGCGAGAACACACACACGCCCCGGGTGGCTGGTGCGTTGTGGCATTATGGATCATTGGAGTGCTTTCCTGGCCTCCTGGCGGACGTGGGTGGGATTCCATCCATGTCTGGTGTGCCTGGGATGTCGCTGTGTGAGTAGTGCCCAGCGTGTGGTGGGCACAGCCCCTCCTCGCCTCCCGTTTCCAGACTCCCCCTACCCCCCACCCCCGCCCCAGCAGCCAGCTGTCTCGCTGGCATGCACATCTCCCACTGCGCCTGTGACAGGCATGGGGAGCAGGTGGCACCTCTGCTTCGGCTCCTCAGTCTGCAGTGAGAACGTGGTCCCACCCGCCACGGGGAGGCTGGGAGGACGATCTCTAGACTATGTAAGTGCTACAAAGCACTACCTGACCCAACCTTTAATGACGACGTTTCTGTCTGCTCTTATTCCACCCTCCCCCTCCCTACCTGCCCCTCTCTGCTCTTGCCTGGGCATAAAAACATTGTTATCTTTCCTTCAGGTAGGCCAGAACGTTGTGCAGACACCCCTGAACAATCCAGAACAGTTCTCAGCTGGGGGTGATTTTGCACCCCCTACCTGGGACACTGGCAGCATCTGGAGGTGTTCTGATTGTCATGAGTGTGTGTGTGTGTGTGTGGGGGGGGGGCTGCTGGCATCTGGTGGACAGAGACCATGGAGGCTGCTCCACATTCTGCAGGGCACAGGGCGCCCTCAACACAATGATCTGGGCGGGCGGGGCGGGGCCAGGTCTGCGCAGGGCAGCCAGTTAGACTAGCGGCCTCTGGAAAGCACAGACCTTCACATTTGTGAAATATGTCAGGGTTTCCTAACAGCGCCCAGAGGTCCCGCTCCTCTGTCTTCATGCCCCTCCTCCAACAGGCAGGAGAGGACGCTGGGGCGACCCAGCCAGGACAGGTCCTGACCAGCGTCACTCTGCTCTCCACCGCCGCTGGTTAAAGCAGAGGTGACAGGGAGAGAGGGCCAGCTGCAGATCCTTCCAGGCTGCAGACCGTCCAGCTTCCCAAACCTCAGGGCCCATGCAGGGTCCCTCAGCCCCCTGCCCCCTTGGAAACCTTGAAACCAGCAGAAGGAAATGGAAGGAGTTTCCTAAAGAAAGTGCTTCGCTCTGGAGCCAGTAGGGGGCGCTCCCATCCCGGTGATGCAATGCTTCTTTCCGTGTAAAGTGCAGACCTCCGCGGGCTCTGTTAAAGGCAGGTTTTGAGTCCGGAGGTCTGGAGCAGACTCTGTTTCTGTACCGTTTACCAGCTCCCGGGGAAGCCTCCCACGGACCACACTTTGGTGGCAGGGCAGGGGCCGCGATGGCCCGTCCTCCCTGTAGACGTGCAGCTGAGGCCCAGAGAGGGGAGCCCTTCCCCTCGCGCTGTGACCTTCCCGACACCCTCCCTCTGCCCCCAGCAGGGAAGGAGGGGAGCCCCGCGTGGCAGGGGGGCGGGGGGAAGGGGGGGGTAAGACTCTAACTTCTACTTTGAGTGAAGCTTCTTTGACCTACATTTTTGGTCAAAACACTTTGCTTACAGAAGGACCCGTGGGAATTCAAAGACGGACAGAGCCAGAATCTCGGCTCTTCAGCCTTGAGGGAGTCAAAGCAAAATCCATTTGTTAACAACGCATTCTTATTTCCGGTTTATACAACCTTGGCTATTGTCCCAAAGAAAAGCTTACATAGAATTTGGTGTATTCTTGTAGATGCAAGTTATAATCATAGACTTTTTCCTAAAAATAAAGGTTCTTTAAGCCTGAATCAGTTTGGATGCTTTTACCTACAGACAAAAAGGCCTCTCTCTCTTTTCTTTCTTTCTTTTTTTTTCAATCCTCACTCTAGGATATTTTTCCATTGATTTCCAGAGAGAGTGGAAGAGAGAGGGAAAGACAGAGAGAAATATTGATGTGAGAGAAACACATCGATTGGTTGACTCCTGCAAGCGCCCGGACTAAGGCCCGGGCCAGGGAGGAACCTGCAACCAAGGTACATGGCCTTGACCAGAATTGAGCCCAGGACCCTTTCAGTCCACAGGCTGACACTATCCACTGAGCCAAACCAGCTAGGGCAGGCCTCTGGGATTGGATAAAAAGTAAAATGATAGGCCGGCTGGTGTTGCTCAGTAGTTGAGCGTTGACGTATGGACCAAGGGGTCATGGTTCGATTCCTAGTCAGGGCACATGCCTGGGTTGTGGGTTTAATCCCCAGTGTGGGGCATGCATGAGGCAACCGTTCAATTATTTTCTCTCATCATTGATGTTTCTATCTCTCCCTTCCTCTCTGAAATCAATAAAAAAATATTTTTTTAAAAAGTAAAATGATAGACACATACTCCTTTTACTTAGGTGGGTGCAGGTTAGTTAAAGGTCAGTAACAATGAGAGGATTTGTGGACTCCGCAGAGCAGTGCTGTGCTTTGAGGGGTCCGGAAAAAGGAAAATTACTTTGACATTCCAACGATGTGTTATTGTAGACGCAATAGGCTCAGTTAAGGTCAAGATTGACCTTTGTCAGGGAAGATACAGGCCTAGGACATGACTCCCCACCATAAACTTCTTTTTAATTTAAAAAGTTTTCATTTCAGACCATCCTTTGTGGTCACTTTAGGTCTGAGTTTGTAAGGCCGCCATGCAGGCCTTCCCTGAGCTAGTCAGGTTAGCATGTGGCCCCTTTTTGTCCACACCCCCCCCCCCCTTGGGCCATAAATCAATCTAAAGGATGCATTGATGACCAACCTTTTGGTTGGATAATTGAGTCCAGAGTCCCACGGTGCTAGGAAGCCTCATTCCTAGGATGTCTCAGCGTCAGCATTTGTCTTCCTGAACAGGGTGGACCACTGGGGATGGGGCAAGACCATAACCTTAGGTGGCATTCAAAGTCGAATTATTATTCTTCAAAAAAAAAGACAGGTGAATGGGAGCCATTCAGACCCTATATGTCCTTGTTAAAAAGTATTCTGGATCCTTTCTAATTTTTGAGCTACCGTGATCCGAGTCTTTTTGCTGCTTGTCTTAAGTTTTGTTTTTCTGCATCTAGTATAACATTTACATACCAGGAACAAAAGCAGCAATACTAAACCAATAACACCAATTAGGAACAGAAAATGTCTCCTACTAGACAAGGAAGGGCCTGAGGGGAACAAGCACCCCAGCCAACCAGATCCCTTTACATGTGTCATCATAATTTTTATTAAGCTAATTATATGTTTTCCTCCTTCATCCACTGTCACTTGTACCTTGTGATATGTTTGACCAGATGACTAAGACTTTCTACTATTTCATTATCCAGAAGCTCTGCCTTTTGTTCGGGCCAGTTAGTGTCCATAGAAATGACTTCATGAGGAGGATTAAATTCAATTTCCCAATACATTGGATTTTCACTATCAATATTATCATAGGTTTTATGAACCTCAGGCCATGTTATTCGGCCTATAATTTCAGTATTATGGCATATTTCAGTAGTATTTAATGTTAATTTGGTGCTATTACAACATAAACCACTTAGTATAACAGAAGAATTTTCTAACCCTTCTCAACAAAAATGCCCCTTTCCCATACCATATATTGGTATTTGTTGGGGTGGATACAACAGGCCAGAATTGGGTGGCTTCAGTATTCCATATGGATTTGGGGGCATAACCATTCACCTTTCCGACTTTCACAAACAGTGAGATGGGTTCCCACTGTTTGTTACTTTTAAATATGGCCCATCTACTTCCCATTATTGAGGATGGTCCCATACCAGCCACTTGAACTACTGGGAATGTAAGCTTAGGATCTAACTGAGGTACCTGCGTTTTTAAGATACAATGTTGTAGATCGCATTTCCCATCCAAAATTTTCCAAATTCCAGGGGAACCGTATGAGTCCCAAAAGTGTCTGGCCTGGGCTTCTGCATCCATTGGAGTTGGCCATTGTTTCATAGCCAACTCAGATTCCATTTGCATTAGCATAGACAATAGGCCCTGTTGAGTTAGGGTACAGGCACATTCCCATTGTTGGGTTTGTGCATGAGATTTTATAGTCTGTCGAGTCCATTCTATCCATGAAACTAAGGCTTTATTGCCTTTCCATGCTGCTTCCACCCTTTTCCTTCTTCCTGAAACAGCATTCCCTCTATATGACCTATGTGAAATAAAGAATCTTTTTCTAATGAATGACGTTCTTCATTAGCTGCAAGTTCAGCTTGTCCCAGGATACCAAGGCCAGCCCCTACTCCTCCAAGTATTCCCCTCTTGCTTCTCTTACGGGGCCAATGTTATTGAATCCGCCAGGAATGTTGTTGCCTTTGGGTAGCTACGGCTTGGGAACAATTAGGGTATACTGAGTGGACCCAAAAATGTTGTTTCCCATGCCATAGTCAAATGGGTAGAGGTGGCCCCCACATAAGCTATAGTTTGAGCATTCCATAGGGCTTCCCACAAGCGTCCAGGACACGAGGGTGGTAGGGTAGTTACAGACATATTTACTCACCAAGTGATCCCAATAATTTCTGAAATGGGGACCCATTGATTTATTTCTTGTTTCATGGACATCCAGCCACAAGAGCATGGCTGGTGAGTCTGAGGACAAGCTATACTATGACAGATAGGACAGGCTGCTACAAGCCTTTTTCTATAATTTCCAGGTGTTTTTCTTAGCTTTTTATCATTCATCTCTATAGCTATACATTACTCATCCAGATTAAACCCATATACAATTCTACCAGAGGAATTACCAGAGAGGTGTTCTTGGAGGTATTTGCCCAAGATGGGTCTTTTATAATAGATATAGCCAGGAAAAAATGGACCAAAGTTTATATTGATAGTAAGAGAAGACCAATGTGTGGCCAACGAAGCATTGACTTCATTATCACTGATAATCTATGTATATAAAAGGCTAAGTGACTGACCATCCATCTGACCCTATGACTGACTGACCGGCTGGTACATATGATGTGCATTGGCAATTTTAAAATAAACATTGACTCGTGCATGCACAATACGTATAAAGCTCTCACTGGCGCCAATCTAGACAGAGTAGGAATATTCCTACCTGAACCCATTTTCGAACATGGTCAGTTATATGTTGCTTTCTCTTGAGTTCGAAGAGTGTGTGACGTTAAAGTTAAAGTTGTAAATACTTCATCACAAGGGAAATTAGTCAAGCACTCTGAAAGTTGTTTTACCCTTAATGTTGTATACAGAGAGATATTAGAATAAGTTTAATCAATTTATCAGTCATTGTTTGTATCAATGTTGTTTTTATATCATGTCTTTGTTGTTTTTATATCATGTTGTGGTAAATGTTTCCCTCCACGCCTTCCAGGATCCTTGTCCACACCTCTCTGCTAGTGAAGACAATAGGCGGTCTCCCACATCATGTCTTTGTTGTTATATCATATTGTTATTGTTTATTTATTAATCAATTTATATATTATTTTCATATACATTTTACTACTTTTCTTTCATCTCTGACACTTCTATTATAAAGGGCAAATAGTGAAATTAAAATATTTCTTCTAATTAATTTCCTTTCAATGTTCAGGAATCTGTGCACCGGGCCACTAGTCAGAATATCACTGTCTAGTAGGTGGGAAAGATTAGCAGGTATCCAAGTTAAGTTTTTCATATCTAAAAAGGGAGGAGGTATGGAGAGGCAGATATTGTTTCCACTAGACAGTGGTCGGCAAACTCATTAGTCAACAGAGCCAAATATCAACAGTACAACGATTGAAATTTCTTTTGAGAGCCAAATTTTTTAAACTTAAACTATATAGGTAGGTACATTGTTATTAACTTAATTAGGGTACTCTTATTAGGGTACTTTCCCAGGTGGCTTAGGAAGAGCCACACTCAAGGAGCCAAAGAGCCGCATGTGGCTCGCGAGCCGCAGTTTGCCGACCATGGCACTAGGAAAACATAAGGAGGATAAGAACAATATAAAAATCATTTTATGTATATTCAATCAATAATAATTAGGTGATATAAGAACAAGGTTTGAGCAGCATCAATTTGTGAGTATACAGGCCTTATTGATGACTTGGGATAGCTGTCTGCCTCCGTGGTCAGTTCTCGTCCTTGAAAAGTCTTTGATCTCCACTGTAGATGGAGGTGCATGTCAGAGAGAGGAGTAGATGTCCATTCATGAGCTAACTCCTTTGAGTTTACTGTACGTGGGTTAGTTAGTAATACCTGGTAACGAGGTTGGAGAGAGTCTTTTATTTGATGTCTTTTCCTATACACCAAATCTCCTGGTTGTAAGCCGTGATCTTTGAAATCTTCGTCTCCCAGGAGCACACTGTGAAATGGATCAGTTACTAATTCATTTAATCAATTTCTTTAAGTTGGTTAATAAGCCTCTCGGCAATAATGTAAAATGTCTCCTTTTAGCAAAGTTGGTTCATACGCCCCTTCATCCAGGTGCATAGGGCGGCCAGTGACTATTTCATAAGGAGAAAGCTTATGTTTACCATCAGGAGTAGATCTCAGGTTGAGGAGTACTAGAGGGAGAGCTTTTGTCCAGGGGAGATTAAAGGCTTCTGAAATTTTGGCTAGTTGAATTTTGATTACACCATTGGTATGTTCCACCAGTCCAGAAGACTGGGGTGACAGGCACAATGGAAATGCTGTAGTATAGGCCAAATGTTACAGATGGATTTATTATTTGCTCAGTGAAATGAGTCCCTTAGTCACTGTAACTCAGAGGGAATTCCCCAATTGGGAATTATTTTCTCTAATGATAATTCACCAACCATTACAGCTGTTGCTCTCCTGCAAGGGAAGGCATCAACCCAGTGAAAAAACATACAAATCATAATTAATACATATTTGTATTCCTGAAATGGTGGCATTTGGATAAAATCCAATTGTCATACTTCAAATGGACACAAGGAAGTGGGAAATGTCCTTGGGATCCATGGAGTGGTTTTCTTGGGTTATATTTTGATCAGAGAGAACATCTACTGTACACTTTATGAGCTACTGTAGGAGAAGGTTTCCAGTAATGTTGTTTACTCCATGAAATCATCTTTTCAGGACTCCAATGTGTTAGCTCATGTATGTGTTGAAGTACAGGGAGTTGGGTTCCTATAGGAAAATATGTTTCTGATTGGGCCCAAGCCATATCTGTCTGTCAGGTCAAAGTGGACAGAGAGAACATCTACTGTACACTTTATGAGCTACTGTAGGAGAAGGTTTCCAGTAATGTTGTTTACTCCATGAAATCATCTTTTCAGGACTCCAATGTGTTAGCTCATGTATGTGTTGAAGTACAGGGAGTTGGGTTCCTATAGGAAAATATGTTTCTGATTGGGCCCAAGCCATATCTGTCTGTCAGGTCAAAGGTTCTCCCTTTTTGTTGCCATAGTCTCTTTTTTGTCTTCCGTAGCTGTGTGTTGAAACTATAACAGATAACCTTTTATTGAGTTAATAGAAAGCAAAGAACCTTCTGGGGTCTGGATAACTTGACTGTTCAATGCAGCCTGCTTAGCTCCAGCATCAGCGAAATGATTTCCTTTTGCTTCCATGGTGGTAGCTTTAGAATGCCCTGGGATTTTTATAATTGCCAATTGTTTTGATTGCTGTATGGTATCTAAAAATTCTGCAACCAGTTTTTCATTTTTAAGAAAATAATATTTCTATTGATTTCAGAGAGGAAGCGAGAGGGAGAGATAGAAACATCAATGATGAGAAAGAATCACTGATCGGCTGCCTCCTGCTCACCCCCTACTGGGGATTGAGCCCTCAGCCCTGACCACAGAATCAAACCCAAACTGTGACCTCCTGGTTTATAGGTTGAAGCTCCAACCACTGAACCACATTGGCCAGGCCAGTTTTCCACTTTTTTTAAAAAAATATATTTTTTATTGATTTTTTACAGAGAGGAAGGGAGAGAAATAGAGAGCTAGAAACATCGATGAGAGAGAAACATCGATCAGCTGCCTCCTACACATCTCCCACTGGGGATGTGCCCGCAACCCAGGTACATGCCCTTGACCGGAATCGAACCCGGGACCCCTCAGTCCGCAGGCTGACGCTCTATCCACTGAGCCAAACCGGTTTCGGTGAGTTTTCCACTTTTTATGGGCTTCCCAGAGGAGGTTAAGAAGCCTCACTGCTTCCATAACATTCCAAAGTCATGAGCTACAACAAATGCATAGCGACTATCAATGTAGATATTGGCTACTTGACCTTTGGCCAATTGACTAGCCTGAGTTAGAGCAATTAGTTCAGCTTGCTGGGCAGATCTGATATCAGGCAGATAAGAACTTTCAATTATGTCCACCATGGAAGTTAGTGATTATCCAGCTCGGAAATGTCCCTGTTCATCTTTTAGTTAAGATCCATCTGTGAAACAAATTAAGTTGAGTATTATCCACAGGAGTTTCCTGTAAATCGTTCCTAGGAGCAAGAAGGTGGTCATCAAGTCAAACACAATTGTGGGTGTCTCCATCCTGTGATGAGGGTAACAAAGTGTCAGGGTTAAGGCGATTGCACGAGTTAAAGTAATAGTAGGTGCAGAGAGCAGGAGTGCTTCATGAGAAGCCAGTCGACTGACAGAGAAGTGTTGAATGTGATGAGAGTTCAGCAAGGATTCAACAGAAGGGGGAACATAAATAGTTAAAGGGGAGCCCATGCTATCTCTTCTGTCTGTTTACATAACAAGGCTGTAGTGGAGATGGCCCTCATGCAGGGAGGGAGCCCTTTGGCCACTGAGTCTAGTTTCTGCTATAAGACCCTGTAGTGCCTGGTGACCTCTGTGTTTCTCAGTTAGAACTCCTAAAGCATTGCCCTGACTTTCGTATGTGAAAAGGAAGAAGGGAAGTGTATAGTTTGGATGCCCCAGAGCAGGAGCTTTAGGTGGTTCTTTCTTTAGAGTCCCTACAGCTTGTTTCCCTTCAGGGTTCCACTGAATTGGACCGGGTGTGTCCGACTTTAAAAGGGCACAGAGAGGCTGGGCTATCAATGAAAAGCTCGGAACCCAGTTTCTACAATATCCAGTCAAGCCCAGGAGTCCTCGAAGCTGCTTTCTTGTTCTTGGAAGAGGGAAAGGTAGGATTCCTCTAAGTCTTTCGGGGTTAATCAGTAGCCCATCTTTGGATATGAGATGACCAAGGTATTTTACTTGAGGTAAGCAAAACTGAAGCTTATCCTTCGAGACCTTATTTCCCTTTATGGCCAGCTGCTGCTGTAGGTAAATTGTGTCCCTTTGAGAGTCTAGTAATGTCCTAGACCAGTGATGGCGAACCTTTTGAGCTCGGCGTGTCAGCATTTTGAAAATCCCTAACTTAACTCTGGTGCCGTGTCACATATAGAAATTTTTTGATATTTGCAACCATAGTAAAACAAAGACTTATATTTTTGATATTTATTTTATATATTTAAATGCCATTTAACAAAGAAAAATCAACCCAAAAAATGAGTTGGCGTGTCACCTCTGACACGTGTGTCATAGGCTCGCCATCACTGTCCTAGAGCATACAAGTAAATCATCCCCATACTGGATTAGAGAGGAATCTCTAGGAAATTTAACATCATTTAGATCAGCTTTTAATATCTGGGAGAAATAGGTGGGACTTTCTATATATCCCTGGGGCATCACAGTCCAAATAAATTGTCAATTTTCCCAGGTGAAGGCAAAGAGATATTGACTGTCCTCTACCAGAATGATGAAAAAGGCACCACATAAATCTATTACTGAACAATATTGGCAGTCCACAGAATGGCTGATAATAAAGCATGTGAATTTGGAACCACAGGATGCCTGGGAATAACTATCCTACTTATAGCTCTAAGATCCTGTACAAATCCCCATCCTTTCCCATTTGGTTTCTTTACTGAAAGGATAGGAGAGTTACAGGGGCCTGTATGTGGAATTATCAGTCCCCCTTTTAAGTAACCTTGTATAATGGCCTTAATTCCAGCTAGTGTATCAGGTCTTAAAGGATGTTGGCGAATATTAGGTAAAGGCAAAGTATTAACAATAGTTATTGTAATAGGAGTGGCTGACTCGATCTTGCCAATATCTGTACTAGAAAGGACCCAAAGTTGCATTGGAACGTCCTGCAACAAATGTTCAATTTCAAGATTATTTTCCTCTGGTGAAAGTTCCTTTAAAGTCTTAATTCCCCAGTTGGTTCAGTATCTGACTCATTTAGTTCTAAATACTTTTCAACCTTCCAGGAAAAGTATATGTGAACATCATGGGTGGTCCCTATCAGGTGAATTAGAGCCGATTTGACCAGTAAAAATATATGTTGCTCAGTAACATCCCCTAGTTGAGAGAGGACGGGTTCTGATTTAAAAACAGTCATTGGTTGGTTAGACACCCCCATCATTTGTACAGATGCTTTACTCTGAGAGAGAGGGGAACTTAGATGGATAGGGTTAAGAATAGATAAAGTAGCCCCAGTACCCACAAGGCCCTAGTAACTTCCCCTTTTATGATAATTTCAATTTCTCCTAAAGTATTAGTAAGGAGAAGAGGAAAATACCCTCTCATAGTCCTCAGAGCAGCCCTATGCTTGCTTCTGTCTGTTTTCTCTTTTTAAATCCCATTTCAGTTTTCTACAGGCTTTCTTATGGTGGCCTGGATTTTTACAGTAAAAACAGACTCCTTTCTCTCCTTTTCTAAGAGACTTCCGAGGAGAACTGGCTTGGTTGCTTAATGGTTGGAGCTGTAAGTTCATAATTTGAGCAACTTTATCTTTTTTCTTCTTTTGTATAGTTTTAGATAGTTGATCAGCCAGAATAGCCAGTTCATCAGCATGAGTAGTCTGCCAGCTTAATTTATGTTGTTTGATCAAACTTACAAGCTCTTTAGTCCTTCCAAAAATACCGAATTTAGTAAGGGATCATTTTGATGATCCTTGAAACTGTCCGGCGACAGACCTGAATATCGTTTGGAAGTTTTTTCAAAACGTTCAAAGAAATCAAGCGCTGGTTCATCGGGCTTTCTTTTACATTGCTGGATCTTGGTCCAGTCCATTCTCCGAGGAAAAATCTCTAATTCCCTGTATTCCCCTCCTCCCCAGCCCCCCGTTTTAAAAAATCATCTACAGGAGTATGCCAGCGAACCTTATTCGCCATTCTGTTGCCTTGCTCTCAGAAACCACGCGGTGTATTAATTGGAATAGGTCAGAATAGCCAGTATCATATGTCCTAACAGTTAAATTCCTTTGCAAACCCATAGGGTCCTGAGAGGGTCAGGGAAATCTTTAGTTAGGTTGTTTTATTCTGTTCTCGTCCAAGGAACATATACAATTGCTATTTCCCCTCTACCTGAGATGGGCTTTTTCTGGAAAGGAGCTGCTAGAATTCTTGAATTATCTTTCTCTGAGTTTGTATTCTCATTTTCCCCCGGGTCAGCAGGGAATGGTAGTAGAGGGGATACAGGAGAAGGAAGAAGAGAGGTGGGGGCAAGTCTGCACAAGGAAGCTCAGAGAGCAAAGGGTATAGTGGAGGAGCTGTAGAAGGGGAGGTATGGGGTCTTGGCACTTACTTGCTTCAGAAGCCTTCTTCAGTTCAGAGACAGTCTCACATTTTCTTATTAACTTCCTGTAGGGAAGGTGTTTTACCCAATCCTCTCCTAAAAGCCTCTAATTTCTAATCAAGATAATCTTCCCATTCATTTAATTTAATTTTAGAGCCGGCTTCTTCTAATTGAGTGCGCAGAAAAATCAATTTGGAGATGTCAAAAGTTCCCCACTTTGGCCATTTTAAGCTTTTATCATTTTTATTTTTTTTTTATCTTTATTGTTGAAAGTATTACATATGTCCCCCTTCCCGCCATTGACCTCCCGCCCCAGGCCTTCACCACCCTATTGCCTGTGTCTGTGGGTTATGCATATATGCATATGAGTTCATTGATTGATCCCTCCGCCCCCCCTTCCTTCTGAGGTTTGAAGGTCTGTTTGATGTTTCTATGTCTCTGGGTCTATTTGTGTTCATCAGTTTATGTTGTTCATTATATTCCACAAATGAGTGAGATCATGTGATATTTATCTTTCTCCAACTGGCTTATTTCACTTAGCATAATGCTCTCTAGGTCCATCTATGCCATTGCAAATGGTAAGAGTTCTTTCTTTTTTGCAGCTGTGTAGTATTCCCCTGTATGGATGTACCACAGTTTTTAAATCCACTCATCTGCTGATGGGCACTTAGGCTATTTCCAAATCTTAGCTATTGTAAATTGTGCTGCTATGAACATAGGGGAGCATATGTCCTTTCTGATTGGTGTTTCTAGCTTCTTGGGATATATTCCTCGAAGTGGGATCGCTGGGTCAAATGGGAGTTCCATTTTTAATTTTTTGAGGAAACTCCATACTGTTCTCCACAGAGGCTGCACCAGTCTGCATTCCCACCAGCAGTGTACGAGGGTTCCCTTTTCTCCACATCCTGGCCATCACTAATCACTTGTTGATTTGTTGATGATAGCCATTCTGACCAAGAGAGCCCACTGCATGGGGCAACATATTTGCCAACGATACATCCAATAAGGGGTTAACCTCCAAAACATATAGGGAACTCATACAACTTAACAAAAGGAAGATAAACAACCCAATAAAAAATGGACAAAGGAACTAAATAGACAGTTCTCCAAAGTGGAGATACAGAAGGCTAAGTGATGTATGAAAAAATGCTCAAAGTTACTGATCATCTGAGAGATGCAAATCAAAACAACAATGAGGTACCACCTCACACCTGTCAGAAAAGCTTTTGTCATTTTTAGTTAAATTTTTCCGTTTTTGTGGATATTGCAAGTTGAAATTCCATGGAATTGTACATGTAACTTGCTGGAGTATTAATGGGGGACTGGGGTTCTTGGGGTTTACCAACCTTAGAGATGCAATTTCCCATTTTTTAAATTTTAATTTAATTTTTTTATATCTGCGGAGTCTGAGCAAATTTTCTAGGGATGTTATGTAGTGGGTGGAAGTGTGCTGCTTATGGGTTGACTCCACGAGACTCTCACCCCTCGAGTTGCCATCAATCCTCTTATGTGTCTCGGTTTCTCTTCCGGCTGTCTAAAACAAGCATGTCAAACTCGTGGCCCGCAGGCCGCATGTGGCCCTAAGAACACCTGAGATTCAGGCTGGAGGGATTATGTGCTGCTTGATCTTCAGAGCTTTCATTTATACAGCGAAAGCATTTTTTTTCCTTTTTTCTCAGACTCTCAGAAAGCAATTCCAATTGAAAAGCCAAAAACCAGTGACTTATTTTTCCTTCAGTCTTGCCTTAGCCTGGGTTCTGGCAGCCCTTAACCTTAGTTCTACCTCAAGGACTTAAAAATACAGCTCACATAAAGTCATACCCTCTACCAAAGCAAGTGAAGGTCCTGGTTCCAAGAGACAATTCACCCAAGTTCACCTGATACGGTGGGGAGCTGGGGGGGCGGGGGGCTCACTGGGCCCCTTGCTGGATCCTAGCGCTGGGTTCCTGCCGGGGCTGACCAGCAGAACCTGAGCGACGGCTGATTGATTGCTCTGACACACACTTCTGTGAAAGATAGGGCTAAGCAACTGCCTGGTTTGAGAAACCAAAGAGTCCCATTCGCCTGCCTCCTTAGTCTTTTATTGTAGCAACAGCTTGAACTAAAATTAACCTCTAGATACTGTCAGCAGGGTAAGACACATGCATCTGCAGTGTCCTTTAAGCAAGGACATCTAAAGACTAAACATAAAGATTCCAGTAAACCCCCGGGGGCTCGGACTTGTTTGGAAAAGTCAAGGCAGGGGCTGCCGCCTTCAGCAAGGTCCCCTAGAGGCCCCCGACCTTTCAGAGAATCCTCCTTACAGACTTTCCAACCAAGTCCCGTGCTTCCCCACATCTCCCCGCTTTTCGTTTTGCTGGCTGCAGAAGACAGAGGGAGATGGTGAACTTTCTGCCTTGGAATGTTGGGGTCCTCGAAGCGCATTCACTGCCTGAGTTCAGATTTTGTAGACTATAAGAAAAACAAAGAGAATGACAGTGACAGAAATGGTTAGTCCCATCAGGTACCAACTGATTCTAGGAAACCATGTGGTGGGTCTATCCACTCCAAATGCTCCTTTACCGTGTTCCAAGCAGTGGTCTGTTGTTCATGTTCACTGATAGCAAGTAAGGACTCCTTAATTTGCCTTTGACACATGTTTACTTCTTCAGTAAGGTTATCATAAAAGACTCCCCATAGATGCTTTTTAGCATCAATCCACTGATGGTGACTACTGTTCCATTTTAAAGGGGTGACACATATGTACTTATGCTCCTAATCATAGTTAAGCACTTGCGTGTATGCTATAGCATCCTGTCTTTCCCCCAAATATTCAATGGCTGCCTCTATTGCCTGTAGTCTAGCTAATATATTTTTATCTATGTGCTGTTGTACAGTGAACTCCCTAGTTACATTATAGGCCGTATTGTCTACAAATGTGGCCGTGTGCACAGACTCAGAAAGGGCCGCCACAGCAACGCTGGCGGTAGTAAGAATAACAACAGCTGAGATAAGGGCTGCAGTGAGCATTCCCAAAAATCTTTTGGGCCATAATTGGCTCAGTGCTCTTTCTAAGACTTTGATAGCTGATGAGCCTTGATTTCTGCTTGTCTCCTAAGTACCATAACAGTGCTGATGGTCAATAAGGTAGTATTCTGGGTGGTAATACAGATTGCAGAGCAAGCTCCTTCTCCAACCTGTACTAGAAAAGATGAACTGTGGCTGATTAGTAGATGGGGGCCCATAACAAAGACGTAGGGGTGAGTGGTGTAAGTCAGGCTATTGTCAGGAAGATTATTAGTAAAAGTTATAGTATAGTGGCCAGAGGGGTTCTGGTAGTCACTGTGCCACAATTTCAAAGGGCTGAAAACATGGCCAGTTTCCTGAACTGGCAAGCCTAGTACTCAAGGTCATGGGGAGCTCATTTCTCCCTCAGTCCAAATCTCAGGTTTGCCTGCATAATCGATGTAACTAGCATTAGACGCATGGTGTACCAGAGTGTCAGTGTGGTTGGCTTGCAAATGACCATGTGGGCTTCAATCTATAACCTGATGGTCCCCTAGGACCATCAAATGGGCATGATTTCCTCAACAAACTTCCCAACGGAATGCCTCAGCAGAGGGGCCCCACCGCTTATTTTGCTTTCACAGAGGGATGGGGGGCACGGTAGCATTGGTCAGATTGCCTCAGGCCAGACTGCCTGCTGAGAGAAAGGTTAGCTGGGCTTTAATCTGATAATGTTTAGGAATGATATGTAACCAGATCTAATTATGAGCTCTTACACAGTACAGAGAAGAATTGGAGGAGGTAACACATAAGGGTAGTAGATTGGAATGAAAAGAGGTATTGGGAGGGACAGGTGTCCATTGCGTCCCATTTTCAAGACTGCTTATTGGTGGCAAGTCTACTCCCCATAAGAAGGATGTTAGGTTGTTAGACACGGAAAATGGGGGTCCTCCGAAGTGAGGGGTCTAAAGAAAGGTGGGTCTATAACGTGGGCCTAATATAAGGTGGCAGATGCTGGTGCCCAAAGCCAGGCAAAAATGCCAAACCATACCGCACAGGAGTTGAGGTGAATCAAGGAAGTCATAGCAAGAAACAGGTTATCTGGGTGCGTGGAGCGTGAGTATCTTCCAACAGTTGCTCAGCCTCTGCCATCAGCTTCTTCATCATTCCCCAGGTCATTCCGGGGGCCGTCTGGGTCCGGTGGAGGCACATCCTTCAGGGCTATGGAGTCCCCAAGCCTACACAGATGCTTCATTTCTGGGAGAGGATTGGTCCCGTGCTGTGCCATGATAGGGTTTAATCTGATGAGCTGGAATCCACAGCGGCCCTGTGGGGCCAGAAGCACATGCATATCCTCTCCCCCATGTTAATAATTCATTGGGTCCTTTCCAGTTATTAGTGTCCACATCTCGCCACAAGACCTGAGGTTTCTGAGCTGGTGCTATAGAAGTAAAGTGACGCTCTACGGGGGATAGAAAGCGGTCGTTCAAATTCAAAAAATTAAGGGTAAAGAGTGCTTTGGATAGCATCATAGCTGGGTCCTTGAGTCCCATATTCCCCCCTTTTTGTTTTACTAGTGCTCTTTAAGGTGGAATGGGCACGCTGGACAATGGCCTGCCCTGTGGATTGTAAGGGATTCCCGTGGAATGCTGGATGGACCAAGTCCTGCAAAAGGTGGCAAAGGCATAGCTGCTATTAGCAGGCCCACTGTCAGTTTTCATTTTGGTTGGGATTCCTAAAAAGGCAAATGTGAGATGTTTAATAACATTCCATGTGGCTTCGCCGGGAGGAGCATGGGCACTGATCCTACCAGGAAAAGTGTCCGTAGTTACATGTACACACCGGAGTTTCCCAAAAGAGGCAATGTGAGTGACATCTGTTTGCCAAAGGTCATTGGCCTGTAGGTCCCCAGGATTAATTCCCATGGAGGGTGGTGAGGTGCCTGTCACTTGACAATCAGGACATTGTAAAATAATGTGTTTAACTATCCTCTGGGGTAACTGAAATTCCTGGTGTAATTGTCTCCAATTTTGATGGAATAATTCCTGGGGTTGATGGGCTTCCATTAAGGTAGCTGTCATTACTAAGGGGTCTACTTGTTCATTGGCCTGTACTAATGGCCCAGGAAGGCAACTGTGAGACCTGATATAAAGAGAGGATGTGATCGGACGTCTGGTAGGGCCTGGAGGCTAAGGAACTGTGCTGAGAGAGATGGCTGTCATGTAGGCTTAATGAGTGAAGTTTCTAAATTTTATAAAATATAAACAGAGTAGGCAGAATCACTAACAATGTTCAGGGGTTTCGGGGGAAATGTTTCTAGCACTAAAGCCAGTGCCCCAATTTCAGCTCGCCAAGTTGATATGAAGCCCCCTCACTGAATGGCACCATCAGGTGGCCAGTGAATGGCCGCTTTCCCGGTTTTTCCCGAGCCATCAGTGAACACAGTGAGTGCCTGTGGGATAGGGATATGTACGATCTTAGTGTGATAGACTAACTTAGTGTGTGACAAAAAATGTAATGTCTTAGCACGGAGAGAATGCTCTACCTGCCCTAAGCACTCAGCGAGGGCAATCTGTAAACCTATGGACGTGGAAAGTGCCTTCTCAAATTGAGTCCTGGTTAGTGGGAGGTGAATGACTTCAGGATCATGACCTGTGAGTTTAGCACATCGCTGCTTCCCATCTAGGATCAAAGAGCAAATTAAAGCTAGATAAGGCGATAAAGTTTTGGAGAGAGAATGGGAGTAAAATGACCACTCAGTGAACCTCAATTCAGGTATTAGTTGTCCTATAAGCCCTGTAGGTGAGTGTCTGGTGGGGAAGAAAAATAATTGAAGAGAATGCTGGGGAGAAATTCTATGTAAATATTGTATATTGAGAACATTCTCACCAAGCGGAGTTCTTTTATTTCTTCAGCAGACAGCTGTCTCGGGGAATTCAAAGCTGGATCCCTTTTAATATGTTAAACAGGTTTTGTAAATGTGCCATGGGAATGCCTAGCGCCAGTCGTATCCAATTTATATCCCCCAGTAATTTTTGAAAATCATTTAAGGTTTTTAGTTCTCTATTATCAAAGATAACCTTTTGGGGTCTGATGGTTCTTTCAGTGAAGATATACCCCAGATATTTCCATGGTTTTGTCATCTGTACCTTTTCAGGGGCCTTTCCTTTTGTACTGAAGAGTACACACGACGTAACAGGTTCCTATCAGGGGCTGCAAGGAGGATGTCCTCCAGGTAATGGATAATTTTCCAGAAGGGGAACTGCTGCCTGGTGGGCAGAGTGCCTGATGTACATGGTGCTGACACATCGTTGGGCTGGTCAGCATTCCCTGTGGGAGGACTTTCCAGTGATATCTCCAAGCAGATTCCTCGTTGTTAATTGAGGGGAGAGTGAATGCAAATTTCTCCCGATTCTGTGCAGCCAAAGGAATGGTATAGAAATAACCCTTCAAATCTATGATAATAATAGGCCGTTCTTGTGGGAGCCAGGGAGGGACGTCCAGGCTGGAGAGCACCATGGGTTGAATATTAGCATTAATGGCTCTTAAATCATGTAAAAGCCTCCACTTTTTATATTTTTGGGGGGATCACAAAAAATAGGAGAATTCCAGGGGCTATTAGAAGGTTCTATGTAACCTAATTCTAACTGTTCTTTTACCAGTAGATGGGCCTTTTGTAATTTTTTCCCTTTAAGGGCCACTCTTCTACCCAAATAGGGGGTTTGGCTTAACCAAGTAAATGGCAGGGGAGGTATAACAACAGTGGCCTTTTCTAAAACGGTGTCTGTGACGTTAGCCCCCACTGGGAAAGGAGATCTCGTCCCCACAGATGGACTTGAATTTGTACTGCCAACCCCTCCTTTCCTAAAGCATTTGGGACCCAAAATGGTAGTAACAACAGTTGTGAGATCTTAGTTTGCGCAGGGAAAATATGTAACCCCTTGCATGTCATGAGCACCTGGATTTCTCCCTGGTAATCACTATCAATGACTCCAGGTACTACTGTGACCCCTTTTAAGTTAAGGCTAGAGCATCCCCAAATAATTCCTACCATGGCCAGTGGCAGTGGCCCCCAAATTCCCATAGGGACCCTTTTAGGGTCGTTCCTTTCCTTGAGAATTAGTTCTGTTGGAGTAAGCCCAACCCTGCGCTCCCAGCCGTAGCTGCTCGGAGGGAGTAGATGGTGGATTTTCTGTCTGCCCTGGGAAGGCCAGTCATGTCCCAGTTTGCTGTGGGGCCTGGGACTGGCCCCGCTGGGAGCTTCCCTGCAGTGTGATAATGAATGGCCATATCTGTCAAATTCAGACTTACATTGATTGGCCCAATGTTGCCCCTATGGCAGTGGGGACGGGCAGATGGGGGCTGAGATTTTTCAGCCCAGGAGGCTGGTATTTCAATCTTGTAATCCTTTTTAAAATGCCCCTTTTTTCCACACTCATCGCATTTGGAATCTGTCTTGCCCGTATTCCCGGCTTTAAGGGCTATAGCCAGCATCTGACTCCGGTGGGTTTCTGTTCCTACTAGCTGACAAGCTCTGACAAATTCCCCCATCGTGGTGGCCTTTCCCCTATGGGCTGTATAGCCTTCTGACAATCAACATTGGCGTTCTCATATGCCAGTTGCAACAAGAGAATATCTGCAGCCTGGCTATGACTGATCTGCCGGTGAATGCATTGAGTAAGGCGATTTATAAAATCAACATAAGATCCCTGGGGTCCCTGGTGTACATTAACAAAAGGGCCTTGCTGGGCTCCGCCTTCTGGAATGCGCTCCCAAGCCCGTTGTGCAGAGGGAGGCTTGGTGAACACTTGAGGGTGCGGGTCTAGTTGCTGTTGTACATTAATATGTGGTCCCCATCCCTGCAGCATCAGGGCCGTAATATGACCAGCACCTGCTAAGTTATTTTGGTTAGCCTGCTGCTCCCAGATCTCACCATAGTCTGCTCTCCATAATAGACATTGACTGGTGTCGAGTTGTTTTGGCCAAAATCTGCCAGTCCCAAGGAGTCATGTGATAGTTTTCAGACAAGGCAGTAAGGAGCCCTTTGTAAATGGACTGCTAGCCCCAATTTCTCTAATACTCTTCCTTATTTCCTTAAAAGTATTAAAGCAAAGCGGCTTATGAATTCTACTACCTTGTTGATCCTGTGCTCTGTAGGCTTTTGATCTTCAATATGAAGTGAGCACAGTGCAGCTCAAACAAGAGCCCACATAGTTAATGATGATAAGGACACTTGTTTTCCCTGGGCCTGATTTCTTCTTAAATTCCTGCCCACTTGTTCCTAGAGATTAAGGTCTAGCATTCCAGCATCAGGGAACCAAGGATTATCCTATCTAATAATAGACAAACATGGTAATTAACTCCGACATGCTTCCCATTGACTAATCAGGGCGATATGCAAATTAACTGCCAACCAAGATGGCGGCCAGCAGCCAGGCAGCTGAAGCGAACAGGAGGCTTGCTTGCTCCAGTGAAGGAGGAAGCCAAGGTTCCCCACCTGCCGCTGCTGGGCTCTGAGCTTGCACTCTAAGCAACTATGTTGCAATTATAGAAGCTAAACAAGCTCCAGAAACCTGCTTTCAGCCAGCCGGGCCTCAGAGCTGGAACTGAAACAGTGTTTCAATTATAGAAGCCAAACAAACCTCAGCAGCCAAGGTCTCAGAGCTGGAGCCGAGCCTCAGAGCTAAAGCCGGCTCTCAGCTCCAGTGACAGCCATAGAAGGTAAATAAATCCCAGAATAAAAAAAA
>NW_005355502.1:1444243-1449527 GCF_000412655.1 Myotis brandtii
CCGGGCGGGGGGCCCCCCCCCCCAAGTGCACAAATTTTTGTGCACTGGGCCTCTAGCCTATAATAATAAAAGGGTAATATGCTAATTAGACTGGATGTCCTTCCAGAAGTCATTCCAGACATCCTTCTGGACGAAGCCAGGGCCGGAGGGAAGCCCAGGTCCAGGTGCCTGTGGGCGGCCAGAGGGAAGCTAGCCCGGGTCCCAGATGCCAGAGAGAAGCCGGTGCTGGCAGCCAGCAGCCGGCAGCCGGGGGAAGGAAGGCCTACTCTTGCCCGAATTTCATGCATCAGGCCTCTAGTCTATATAATAAAAGCCCAAGTGACCGTTAACGGCAGAATGACCAGGATGCTATGATGCGCACTGACCACCAGGGGGCAGATGCAGCAAGCCAAGCGGTAAGGACCAGCAAGCAGGTGGGCGGTAAGGAGCGAGGGATCCCAGACTGCGAGAGGTATGTCCAACTGCCGGCTTAGGCCCAATCCTCCCCCCTCACCCCCAACACAGGGATCCTAGAATGTGAGAGGGTGCAGGCCAGGCTGAGGAACCCCCCTCCAGTGCACGAATTTCATGCACCAGGCCTCTAGTCTTATAAATCACATTATCACTGGAAAAGGCGGGGGGGACCCTTCCTCTGTCTCCCTTTGTAAAAGTTTGTTTTAGAGAGAGAGAAAGAGAGAGGGAGAGAGAGAAACGTCCATTAGTTGCCTCCCGTACACACCCTGACTGGCGATGGAACTTGCAACCTGAGTATGTGCCCTGCCTGGAAATCAAACTGGATGACCTTTGGTGCATGGGACAATGCTCACCCAACTGGGACACATTTGCCAGGGCTCTGTCTCCTTCTTATAGGGATACCTGTGATTACATTTAGGGCCACCTGGATAATCTGGATAATTCCCCTATCCAAGATCCTTAACTTAATCATGTCTGCAAGTGCCTTTGCCATAGACAAAGGATATGGACATGTTGGGGGCCATTAATGAGCCTTCTACAGAGTCTAAACATGCTTAGACCCCACTCCTTAAAGAGCCTAGTTTAGTAGACAGGATCCAGACATGTATATTTTACCAAATATGTCTCTGATTAAGAACCTATTATCTAGTCCATAGCTTTATCCAACCTACACTTGTTTATAATATCTCAAAGTTGTTATTTCAAGTGCTTAAAACAGTATTGTTATGTGGATGTAAGAAATGTCCAAACTGTAACTGGACAACCAAGCAGTCTGGGCTGCCTGCCATTACTTGAGCCAATTAAGCAGAGACAGGGTTGAATCATATGAGCATTTATTCCAATCCTGCCAGCAGCAGGGAGAGCAGCAGGTCAGCCACAAAAATCTGCTCTGCCCCCACCATAAGCCGGCTGCTTATGTCGGGTAGAAGGACAAAGATGATGTGTGGATGTAGGAATTACAAGTATGGGAAAGTAGGCACTGGATAATTACTATTCAGGTTACAAGTCATGCGGACTAGGGGAGAGGGGTGTCACCGGAGGGTGGGTGCCTCAGGAACCCCAGGACCAAGTTACAGGTACGAGGGACTGGGGTTGTGAAGAGCAGGTGCCCCCTGGACTAGATTGTTTCAGCCATGAGATGGTAAATCTTTCCATAATGACAGGCAGTCTGAGGAGGATGGACTACATTCCAATGTGAGCTCCCGTGTCCCAGGGCCCATGACTCCCAGCGAGGTGGGAGTGTGCTTTCTCTAATCAGGAACCATCATGGTTAACAGAGCAGGATTAACATATATATATAAAAAATAGAGAAATACGCTAATTAACTGGGACGCCGTAACGGGTCAACCGGACAGGAGGTTGTGTGCACAGCATCAGGGGCGGGGCGGCAGGGGCCTCTGCACGCCTGCACTGGGGAAGGGCCTGATCAGCAGCGGCTGCAGCTGCTTCAAGGGCCAGAGAGGGAGGCAGGGCCGGACCAGAGTGTAAGCGGCGCCTTGTGATTTCAATTCGTGTGCTGAGCTCCTAGTTTCTTATAATTAAAATTAGTTTCCAATATTCTATTTCTGTACCTAACAAAACCTGTAGAGAATTTTTATGAATTTAATGGAGTCAAACTTACAACAATTGTAGGGAAGCAAAATCTCAACAGATTGAGGAAATGGCAGCTTTACCATTTATTTTATAACTAGAAGCCTGGTGCACGAAATTCGTGAACTCAGCGGGGGGTCCCCTCAACCCGGCCTGTGCCCTCTCACAGAGATTGAGAAAATGGCAGCTTTACCATTTATTTTATAACTAGAGGCCTGGTGCACGAAATTCGTGAACTCAGCGGGGGGGTCCCCTCAACCCGGCCTGTGCCCTCTCACAGTCTGGGAGCCCTCAGGGGATGTCCAACTGCCACGGAGATGGGAGAGTCTCCTGCCACCCCTGCTGTGCTCACCAGCCATGAGCCTGGCTTCTGGCTGAGCAGTGCTCCCCCTGTGGGAGTGCACTGACCATCAGGGGGTAGCTCCTGCATTGAGCATCTGCCCCCTGGTGGTCAGTGCACATCATAGCAACTGGTCATTCCGCCGCCGGGCTGAAAGAGGCTCTCTGACATCCCCCAAGGGTCCCAGATTGCAAGAGGGTGCAGGCCAGGCCAAGTGCATGACTGAGGCTGAGGAGGAAGGTGGGAGGTTGGCCAGCCAGGGAGGGACTGCGGGAGGGCTCCAGGGTATGTCTGGGTCCGACCCCAGCAGCAAGCTAACCTACCGGTTGGAGCATCTGTTCCCTGATGGTCAGTACACGTCATAGTGACTGGTCCACCAGTTGACTGTCTGCCCCCAGTGGTCAGTGCATGTCATAGCGAGCGGTTGAGCGGCCTTAGCATATCATTAGCACATTATGCTTTGATTGGTTGAACGGCCAACTAGATGACCAGACACTTAGCATATTAGACTTTTATTATATAGGATTAAAGGGGAAGATATAAGTGTTAAGACTATAGTGCAATAAGATCCTTAACGGCCATTTGTAAGCTTCCTGCCACAGGAGAACAAAGATCAGGAAAAACTTGCTGGACACCAGGAGTCAGGCCATACAAGCAATGGAAACTGTCCTAAAGACACCGGACCCCACACCTGCAGTCCATCCGCATTCCAAGCCCACCAGCTCCGCCCCCAGACCCACTGCGGACAAGAGCTTCCTGCCAGTAACTGCATGTAAGGATGGAACTCCAGCTCCTAGGGGCTGCCATCATCACTCCCATGTGCCCTTGGCTGTACAGCCTTTCCCTTTGGGTATCCCATCCCCCAGCCCCTTTCCTTAAATAAACTCCATTTTTCTTCACCCACCGTCTGAGATGGCTACTTAGCCTGCCGTGGACCACCACATTAACCTTTCCATAAGGGGTGTTAGGGTTTGGCTGGTGACTGAGCTGTGAAAGAATCCACAACTAAGAGAAGAGATGCAGAGAGGAAATCTACTTTACTTTCCAGTGGAGGAAAGTCGTATTGTTAGTCAATACAGGGCGGGAAGAAAGAGTGGCTTTCACTTTTAAAGAGCAAGCAGGTGGTGTTGCTAGGTAACAAGGACACAAGGAAGGGAGGGGATTGTGTTGAAATCTAGCAGATATGGGGGCGGGGGTTGTCTTGAAAAGTTAGCTTTTTACTTTTTAGCAGATGTTCTAAGGAGGTGTCTTATCAGTATTTTTCCCAAGCCTATAAAACAAGCTTAGAACAAAAGTTCTGAAGAGTTCAAAAGAGGCTAGCCAAACGGGAGGGGAAGGGAGGAGATGAGGAGGAGGTGGGGGAGCTGTTAAAACAGCAGGGAGGGGGAGGTGGGAGAGAGTGTGCCTTGAGAGTAGCTTATTTTGTCTTGCAGTTTGACTAGAGCAGTGGTTCTCAACCTTGGCTGCACATTAGAATCACCTGGGAATCTTTTTAAAATCCTGAGTTCTGGGCCTCATCCTCCGGAAATTCTGTTTCTTTGTTACTAATGTTGTGGCCCACCCCATAACAAAGAGATTGGATAAAAAGTAAAACGAATAGACCCAGAAATCAGGATTTTAAAAAGATTCCCAGGTGATTCTAATGTGCAGCCAAGGTTGAGAACCACTGGACTAGAGGAACTGTTTGAATCAGGGGAGCCAACAATCTTGGGGTTTAATTATCAGTGCCTCTCATAAATTGTGGAAAGGCCACAGTAAAGAAAAGGAACGGCCTGTTTTCTGTCCTTACCAGGGTGTTGATGAAATTCATGGTTAGGGAGGTGGGAGACAGCAAGGAAGGGAAATTGGATAAAAAGTAAAACGAATAGACACATCCTTTCACATTGGTGGGTATAGGACAGTTAGTAATTAACATTTACAGAACATAGAGATGGTATGCAGAAAACAAGAAGACAGTGAGGGGTTCTGTGGTCTCACGTTCTGGTGGGAGATTATACCCTGAGGGGTCTGGGATTGGATAAAAAGTAAAACGAATAGACACATACTGGGTATAGGACAGTTAGTAATTAACATTTACAGAACATAGAGATGGTATGCAGAAAACAAGAAGACAGTGAGGGGTTCTGTGGTCTCACGTTCTGGTGGGAGATTATACCCTGAGGGGTCTGGCAAAGGGGATTATTAACACTTACGTTAGACTTTGGTTCTTGAGTTTGTTAGGTCGGAGAGAGCCCAGGATCGGATACATGCAGACCTGTGATGAGATAATGGACTCTCCCTGGCATTTCTAACAGATCAGCCTGCCAGACACAGATACTGGCTTCTCCCTGAATACCTTGCTGACCCCCTGCAGCTGAAACTTCCTCAGCTGAATACCTCAGCTCATGTCCCCGCCCCTCACCCAACCGCAGTATAAAAAAAGCGCCGCAGGTACCCTGTCCTTGGGGGTACGTGGGTCTCCCGGCGACGCAGAATAAACTTTCCTTCCTTCCTTTTCTGATCAACTCTCTTTATTTCCTTCGCCACCTCCTGAGCCACCTAACCTAACAGAGTTCACAGCTAAGAATGAACTCAGAGTTAAGAACTCTAATGCACGAGAAAGTATAGTAAGAGAAAGAAAGTCAGAGAAGCAGAAGTGAGCCAGCTGGGCTGTATGGGCTCAGGAAACTAGTTTCAGAGGCAAAAGAAGGGTCCTTGGAGCTTAGGAGAAAGAAAGTAAAGGTAAGTGCCTGAGAGACTCGGCTGGGCATGAGAGAGAGAGAGAGAGAGAGAGAGAAAGAGAGAGAGCACTCGAGCGCGCTGGGTCCTTCATTTTAAGGGTTTTTATCTCTTTTCCAAATTTCCAAAGGTTAGGGGAGGTCTCAGGGGAGGATCTCAATAGAATATTCATCAGCTTTCCTG
>NW_005355502.1:1456668-1464218 GCF_000412655.1 Myotis brandtii
CTGACTCATTCCTGAATACCTTGCTGACCCCCCTGCAGCTGAAGCTTCCTCAACTGAATACCTCAGCTCATGTCCCCGCCCCTCACCCAACCGCAGTATAAAAAAAGCGCCGCAGGTACCCTGTCCTTGGGGGTACGTGGGTCTCCCGGCGACGCAGAATAAACTTTCCTTCCTTCCTTTTCTGATCAACTCTCTTTATTTCCTTCGCCACCTCCTGAGCCACCTAACCTAACAGAGTTCACAGCTAAGAATGAACTCAGAGTTAAGAACTCTAATGCACGAGAAAGTATAGTAAGAGAAAGAAAGTCAGAGAAGCAGAAGTGAGCCAGCTGGGCTGTATGGGCTCAGGAAACTAGTTTCAGAGGCAAAAGAAGGGTCCTTGGAGCTTAGGAGAAAGAAAGTAAAGGTAAGTGCCTGAGAGACTCGGCTGGGCATGAGAGAGAGAGAGAGAGAGAGAGAAAGAGAGAGAGCACTCGAGCGTGCTGGGTCCTTCATTTTAAGGGTTTTTATCTCTTTTCCAAAGGCAGAGAGTTTAGGGGAGGTCTCAGGGGAGGATCTCAATAGAATATTCATCAGCTTTCCTGGTGTGTCCTTTCCGGGTCCTGGTGCACACAGTTTGGTCCACGCCAGGGCAGGGGGTTTAGTCATTGCAGCTGGTCCTGCAGTCACCATGGCTCTGCTCCATCTGGTTTTGCTGCTTTTCGGGGCCTGGGGCTGAGACACAGCCGAGGCCTAAATGTCATCTCTAGGTTGAGCACAGCTGCCCCTGTAGTCAGCAGCCTGGGGCTTGTTCCTGAGGTTATGGTGCAGGTCAGACCCTCAGGGTCCTGAGGGCTTAGTGCTTAAGGGAGGGGCTGTGCACGGGCTTGTGGGGAGTCTGTGAGGCAGTTCTCCTGCCCCTGCTCCTCCTCGGGGTGGAAAGGTCATCCTGGGGTAATGTCTTGGCCTATGATAATGGTTTCTCTAGTTTTGCCCATTGCTAAGTACCCTGGGGACATTCCATAGCTGGCCTATCATTCCTGCTGTGCTCACGTCTATCTACCTGCCTGCTCTGTCAGGATCATCCTGACATTCCAAAGGTATGTTATTGTAGATGCAACAAGATAATAGATAGGCTCAGTTAAGATAAAAATTGACCTTTGTCAGGGAAGATACCAGTGCAGGACAGGACTATCGCCATGACTCGTGTTCAGTTGAGACGTTTTCATTTCAGACCATCCTATGTGGTTACTTTAGGTCTCTGAGTTTGTAGGGCTGCCATGCAGGACTCCCTGAGCGTGTCAGGTTCAGTGTGTGGTCCTGTACCATCCACATTGTTATGTTGGTATTTAGATGGCTCCATTGCTGACTGGGCAGCTCTTACACCAACGCCCTGACCCTCATTGAACACTCACATGCTTCCAAAGGAGGTTTTATCCGATTTACAGGATGTCCCATCTGGCCAAGGCCACACAACAAGAAAGACGTAGGTCCAGAACCCCAACTCAGCTTTTGTTCTAGAGTCCTCCTTAGGCATTCCATAAAACTGCCTGAAGCAGCAGAATGGGCAGGGGGAAAGGTGCATTCGAGGGGCTTCCCAAGACACACAAGTCCATTCCCACCCCTGCAACCTCCATGGCACTGCCCAGTAGAGGAGAATCCCAAATGCCCTTCATCTACATCCTGGCACCTGGATGACAACTGCAGCCCATTGCTACTGATAAGGGAGATTGCAGGCTCCAGATTGAATGAGGGAGCAGCCTTTTAGGATTTGAGCTTCACTAATCATCTCTGCTGATTAGATTACCTCCCCCATGTACCTTCAGAAATTGAGAACGGGACTTGAATTGACTGCTCATTACTTGTTCCAGGAAACCATGGCAACAAGAGTCCACCCAGTGCTGCTCCCAGCCAGTGTGGCTTTCCTCTGACAGTTCTGCCTTGGCATTCCTGGCAAACACAGAAGAAGTGAGTCCCCCTGTGGGGCAGCTTCGAGGTCCACGTCACCTTGATCCTATGACTCCACACAAACAGGCCACCTTGTGGGTGACACCCAGGGCAAGGTGCTCACTTGTAAAATGAGCATTTCTAGCAAGTGTATTTCAGGTTGTGGGTAGCAACCCATTAGAAGGTATATTAGTCTTCTATTTCTGCCGTAACAAATAACACAGTCAGAGATATTAAAACAGATTATTTTACAATCTGGAAGTCAGAATCCCTTCTGGAGGCTCTAGCGGAGAACCCACTTCCTTGCCTTCCCAGCTGTCAGAGGCTAGAGACTGCCCACATTTCTCGGCTTGTGTACACATCGCTGTGATGCCTCCATTGGGACATCTCCGGTTCCGACCTGCTGCCTGTTTCATAAGGACCCTTGTGGCTGGGCCCCCGTGGGTAATCTCCCCATGTCAAGACCTCAAGCCACATCTGCCAAGTCCATTTGGGGTGATGTAAAGGGAAGAATATTCTGTTTATGGGAATTAAGAGGTGTGCATGCTGGGGTGGTCATTATTCAGCCATTTAAGAACCAACGTTTTTAAATTCCACTTTAAAAAGTAAAACACATGCAGTGTTTCTGGTTCCTTGTGTATCACTAACATGATGTAGTTGTTAGGTTAGGTGGCTCAGGAGGCAGCGTAGGAAATAAAGAGAGTTGATCAGAAAAGGAAGGAAGGAGAGGTTTTATTCTGCGTCCCCAGGCGACCCAGGAACCCCAAAGACAGGGCACGTGGATCCATACCAACAGGGAGGGGGGGCGCTTTTTTTATACAGCTGTTCAGTGAGGGCAGGGGAGCATGAGCTGTGGGAGTTCCCGCCGCGGGGGTTGTCATGGTTTCCAGGTGTCGTCATCTGTCTGGTAGCTGACCTGTTAGGAATTCCAGGGCAGGACCGGTATCTGCGTCACCATTTACCTGGTGCCTGACCTGTTACGGATTCTAGGAAGGGCCCGGTATCTATGTCACCATCTTCCTGGCGGAGGCATGCATCAGCTCCTGGACCCCCTTTCGACCTAACAGTAGTCACCCAGAAAAGTTTGACTCCAAGGCCTCTTCTTGCTGTCTCATTAGCAGAATGACTTACTCCCTTATGAAGCAGTGCCCGAAGAATGGTCTTGCGATGACTTGAGCCTTACTCTGGAAAGACCAGACTTCTCACACAGTATAAGTACGGCTGTTTCCTTCCCCCATTTATATATCTAAGCCGGGACTGAGAATGAGAGTGTGCTGGGAGCTAAGGCTGAAGGAAGGCTCAGTGTAAAGGCTTCGAGTGTCACATGATGACTAAGTGCAAGATATGTAATATTCTCCCTCAGGGAGGGTTAGGTTTTGAAAAACCCAATATGACAACTCAGAGTTGAAAAGAGTCTGCAAAACACTTCCATATTTCTAGTCCAACCCCAACCCCACCATGTACAGAGATTTAAAATCTTTACAAGTTTTTTTTAAGGGAAAGTTCTGATTTAGATCCAGTGTTTCTGGTTGAAGGATACAAGCGAATATATTTCCATGTCTGCGATCTGGAGTGTGGTCTGTTAGAGCTGTGTATGCTGTGGAGACCACCATCCAACGGTCATGAGTGATACACAGCGGAAGCCTCATGTCAGAGTGGTGATGGCCTGGGGTCAGAGTGGAAAAGTAGCTGTCCTGGCTCAGCGAAGCAGCTGGTGTTCAGCTGGAGAGTCTTAAAGAGACTACGACTGTTGTAATTGCACCTCAGGAAGCTGGAACCTTATAGGATTCCTTACCCTCCTCCAAAGGGCTCTTCTGCTCTTTAATTGGATTTGGAGTACCTGGGAGAATTTGGCTAAATCTCTAAGTTCTCAGAGAAAGTTGTCTGTCTACTTATTTGAAAGAGTAATCTGAGTTAGAAAATATTTCCTAAGTAGAACACCTGGTTTCCTTCCCTTACAGAGAAGGGAAATTATGCCAAGGGTTGGGGGTGGCTTCCTTTGCCCCTCCCCCACATCTTGTATATTAAAGGAGTAGAAGGCATTGGAGTCACCTAAATGCACCCCCAGAGGGAGCTGTTCCTAAACCCCACTGTTGATTAAATTCTCTGCCAGTGTTGGGGATGGGAGTCAAAAAAAACTAAGTGACAAGAAGCAATGGAGTCATCAATTTCCTTATTCACGTCCACACAGACCAAAACTGCTCAGAGGATTATGGGAAGGTACAGCACCCACTCTAAAGAACAGTCCTTGGACTTCATCTATAATAATGAAAGCGTAATATGCTAATTAGACTGGATGTCCTTCTGGACGACCTTCCGGATAAAGCCTGGGTCCCGGGTGCCAGAGGGAAGCCAGTGCCGGCAGCCGGGGGAAGGAAAACCTACTCTTGCATGAATTTTGTGCATCGGGTCTCTAGTCTAATATAATGAGAAGACAAAGCAAAAGGCTCACTGCCACCACTTTATTGAAAATCCAATCACTGATTTAACATCCTGGTTCTTTTCTTGCGCAGGTAAAAGACGAGGCCTGGAGCTGCTACCACACCTGCGGAGACAACTACAACCGCCATGGCTTTGAAAGCAACATATCCAGCAGTTCCGTGCCCTTCAGCATCTACTGTGTCTGGAAGAGAAGCAGACGTCCGAGTCTTAAGCTCATGTTTAAATCATAAGCGTGAGTTGAAGCTGAAGCTTTACATATGAGGGCTCCCCAGAGAAGGAGTGAAATGAACTCTCAAAGTACTCCTCTGGGAAGCTGGCAACAGGGTACAGCTTTAACCCTTGCACCAGCGCCTCCTCTCCACACTCAGTGTCGCTCCCACTTGCTTTTACTGACCTAAACTCAGATGGCTGAAAAGGACCTTACAGTCCCAGCCTGTTGTCTAACACAACGTCCTGGACCAACAGCTCTCCCAGGGTATTAGTTAGGGATTGAAGACAGCTTAATTTCAAATTCTAGGCCTAAAATTAAGACCATCTGGGAAGAGGCTATAAGATATTAATAGCTTGGGTTTGGCAGTATCAAGGTACATGCCTTCTGACCCATTAATCCTATTTCTAGAAACATATCCTGGAGTTCTTATATAGCAGGCAAAGAATTAAGAGGCTTCTGATGTGGCATGAGTGACAAAACTGGAGGTAACCTAGATGGAAATCTAGTTAGCTATTAACAATGAGGTAGGTCTCTGTACAGATATAAGATACAGTTTTTAAAAGCAGCTATAGAACTGCAGGGAGACTATATGACCCCTGTGTTAAAGGGGACTTGGGAAAGCAGAAGCTATTCCTGGGAAGAGACTGTCGCTCTCCTCTTGTTCAGAGGTGAGCACGCATTATGTTCGCATAATGAAATGTCACACACAGCCTCGCACTAGCAGCCAGGAAGGGCCCTCGGCTCCAGGTCCATACCTCTGCCCGAGGAGTCATCTGACAACAGGAGGATGGGTCCCGGCAGACTTACTGTTTTCTCTTCTTCAGTGGCCCCTGTGGCTGGAGACAGGTAATAGAGTTTGAGCTCTGAACTAGTGCGCACGAGTGCCAAGCAGTATGTCCATAGGCCTCCCAGAGCAGCCCTCTGTGGCGCCCCTGCTCTGCTGGGTAGCGTGCGGCCTTGGCAGGACAGGGCACACACCTTCCTAAGGACAGAGTGGCTCCTGAAGAATTTTACGTCTGAATCCACCGAGATTCAAGAAGAATAACCTTCTAGAGCAGGGGTGGGCAAACTTTTTGACTCGAGGGCCACAATGGGTTCTTAAACTGGACCGGAGGGCCGGAACAAAAGCATGGATGGAGTGTTTGTGTGAACTAATATAAATTCAAAGTAAACATCATTACATAAAAGGGTACGGTCTTTTTTTTTTTTAGTTTTATTCATTTCAAACGGGCCGGATCCGGCCTGCGGGCCATAGTTTGCCCACGGCTGGTCTAGAGTCATGTCTGTAAAAGATCAGACTTGTCCACAGGGCTGCTCAAGAGCTTGCCCATGTCAGACTCAAACGGGAAGGCCGACTGGGCCACGGTTGCCTGGACTCTGAGTAGGTAAAGAATGAGGCCTCATCCTTAAATTTTGAAATGATAAGGCTTGTTTTGAGTAAATTCACAGTAATGAGGACTTGAAATTTTACCTCGCCTGCTTCTCGGGGACGCAGGGCAAGTCCCGGAACACAGAGCGGAGTGGGGAGAGCGCTGATCGCAGAGGAAGGCGCTGCAGTGGAAGTGGACCTGGGACGGCAGGAGGGCGAGGTGAGTCCAGGCACCCACAGCCCCGCCCGTGGCTGTTAATTACTCACCAGGCTGGCGAGCACTTGGGCAGCTGACACAAAGGCAAAGGTCTTCACATCGAACCTCCGGTAGTGGGCAGGGTAGGTCACAGAGGAGCCAACCGGATGGAAGGTGGTTCTGTGCTTGTCCAGGTTGTATGCACAGCTAGGAGGCATGTGCCAGGGAGGACGTCAGCCATTCACCCAGGCAACTCAACTTTTGCCCAGATTAAGTCACATGCGGCACCGTCGGGACCACTGCTGTACGTGTTACTGCACCTGGTTCTGATTTGGCCTCTCAACAGTACCCATGCCATCCTAAGTAGCATGTGCTGGTTTTCCTGCTATCAAAATTGTATCGATACAATTTAAGTACCTATTTGTTTGCCAGCTAAACACAAGAGCTACAAGATTGGTATGTGTGTCTTCAGACAACACTGGCTGGATTCTTCTGACTATTTATGTCCCAGGCAGTTAGTATATGTCAGTGACAAAAAAGGTAGAGAAGTCTAGATGCTAGCAGAGAGTGAGAGCTATAAAAAAAGTAGTGTGTGCGCTGGGCGGAGGGGGGGGGGGCGCTCAGTTGGTTGGAACATTGTCCCCTTCACCAAAAGGCTGTGGGCTGGATCCCCAGTCAGGGCACATACCCGGATTGTGGGTTCAGTCCCCAGTCGGATTGTGTACCAGAGGCAGCCTACTGATGTTTCTCTCTCACCTTAATGTTTCTCTCTGTCCCCCTCCCTCTCTCTCTCTAAAATCAATAAGAACGTATTCTCAAGTGAGGTTTAAAAACACCACAGTGTGCCAGGCGGTAAGTGCTAAGGAAAGAAGAGTCCGCAGGGTCGGGGAGCAGGGGCTCAGCCTGACTCCCTGGAGAAGGAACCCTGGACAGGCTTATGGGTGGAGGAGCGCTGCGCGCAGCACGGCTCCCTCCCGTGGCCACAGGGCTGTACCCAGAGGCCAGGAGCCTAGCGACAGAGGGCACAGCTGGAGAAAAAGGGGGTGCGGACCCACAGGCGGAGCCCGCGCCAGGGCAGCTCAGGCCTAGAGGCAGATGGCGCCCAGTCGCACCATCTCGCCGAGTAGACTCTGGGCTCGTTAGGAAGCAGAGCCGCTGCCTGTGAAGTCCCTCGTGGAGTGACGAAGGCCACGCGCGCCTGGCGCTCAGGGGTAGGGACCGGAGGGCGGCCTTCTCCGCAGGTGAGGAGCCCGGCCGGCCTCTGGGGAAGCCCCCTCTTCTAGACCCGGGGGGACGGGCAGTGTGGCTACTGAGCCCGGGACTGACCCTGAGAAGCCAGGACGGAAGTCGGGGCTTTGCACGTGGGCCCCGGGGCTCACCGGGCTCCGTGGGAGGGACCTACCCGT
>NW_005355502.1:1464574-1469628 GCF_000412655.1 Myotis brandtii
GCACGGCCCCCGTGCGGTAGTGGCACCTCACTGTCACTCTGAGGGTGTGGGGGGCGCGGGGAGTGTTAGGTTAACAGAGCTGCTCGGAGTTAACGCTGGAGCAGAAACCACCAAGTGGCAGTTGTCCCACCTGAACTCCCCGTCTCTGGACACGGCGCGTGGAGGAAGCCCGGCCGGGAGAGCGCGGATCTCATTCTCATAGATGACCTCGCCGTCCTGGACCTTAGGGTGAGAGAAGGTTGGAGAGTGCGCACCAGCTCGCTCAGCTCAGCCTCGGCCTGTGCTGTCCGCTCACTGACCCTGAGCATCGTCCCACATCCGTTCAGGGGGATGCGAAACCGCGCCAGCCCCCGGGGCGCCGCTGCGAGGAGGGGCCGGCAGGAGGAGTCCCCCACTCTGAGGGTGGCCAGGCTGAGAGCTGGGCTCATGTGGTGGCTGTGGACTTGGACATCCATGAACCCGTCCTGGGTGCACAGCTCGCCTGTAATGAGAGTGGCCGTGAGATGCTGGGAGCCTGTAAGCGGTCTGTCTGCCAGGCAATGCCGCCCTCCCTGCGCCTGGAGTGTGAGGGAGGAGTCCCCTGGGTTTCACCAGGAGGCACCCCATGTGTTTTAAGTCTTTGGGGAAAATACTTAGGGAGACAGATAGCAGAAATCCAATTAGTGCCATTCGCCAACCACACCCAAGGGCAGATGAAGTTAAGAGAAAAAAGTCTCATTTTGGTACCTCAACAAAGCTGTTAAATGTGCTATGAGATCCTCCTCTAAATGCCCCGCCTCGGAAAGCCCTCAGAAGGACGGTCTGGGCCTGCCCTCGCCCTCCCAGGAGCACACACCCGCGCCTTCCCCTCCTCCCCTCTCCCTCTTCCCGAACAAGCTGCATCTCCCAAAGGCTAGGGGACCCCAGGAGACTTGCAACCAGGGCAGCTGCACTTCATCTGGGCACGCCCCCCCCCCAAGGCCCCCTTCTCTCTGACCTCTTAGTGAGCCAGAGAAGCCCAGCCCAGTCTCACATCCCCACCGTGTCCCTCTCCTTCGACCTTAGGCCCTCCCTTGTTTTACTGGCCCAGCTTTAGTAAATGTCCTTTAAGATTCAAAATAAAAATACCTTGATAAGTGGCTTGAGTTACAAGGGGAGACCCTAAGGTCCTGGGCAACGGTGGAGCTGCTTTGTCTGAACAGAGAGAGTTTATCCAAAGGAAGAGGGAGCAGGAGACACGGAAGGAAGCGCCATGTGGGGCGAGACATCTACAGAAAACCCCGAGGAGGGCTGACGTGACTTAAGAGTCCAGTTATTTGTGACTTAAAGTGCAGTGCCTGGTGTCCTATGTCCCTTCTGTCAGGACTCACACACTCAGGGTGGCTGGGGAGGCACGCATCGTCCCTCTCTGGCTTGGCCTGACTAGGTGGGGGGTGGGTAACAGCAGCCCAGGGCCCAGGCAATGCTGCATGGGAGGAAAGCCAGCCCGGACTCTTTTTGAGAAATTGGCAGGAGTTCGGGGAAGGTCTTTAAACTTTTCTAATCTCTTTAGTTACAGGTTGGGCCACAGGCTCAGGCTCCTGATGTGAAGCATCCTCCTGGGCCTACCTGAGTGCACATTTGGAAATGCTCCCTCTCGCAGCCCCACCCTAGCAGCTGGTCTGGCACCTCTGGTCTGACAGCCTTTCCTTTCCTGGACGTGTAAGCAGTGCAGAGTGTAAACCATGCCCGTTCTTCCTGCAGGCACGGGAAGGGGTAAGGGGGTACAGAGAACGTGGAGACCATTGCTCAAAGGTCTTTACCTGTAAGAACTGGGGACTCACAGAGACACTCGGGGTAAACCACCATGGATACTATCTCCCGTCGGAAGGAAAAAGTCAGCTTGAGTGAAGGCAAGTAGAACTGATAGGGCAGGCACCGTTCTGAGAACTGAAACACGAGAAGAATGTCAATCAGCATCAGAGACCACCGTGTGGGCCCGGAGACCATCCCATGGGCCCGGAGCAATGTGTGTGTGTGGGGGGGGGGGGGGGGGGGGGAGAGGCAGGAATCCCTGCAGCACGCACCCCAGACTTAATTTGGTTTCCTTTTAAGCCAGGACGAGAGACCCTGTCACTTCTGTGTCAGGATGCTTCCCTCCACAGGACGTTCATTGCTTTAAACTCATGCCCTCAAGTGCCCAGCACTGTGTGCTCTTTGTACTAGACACTGACGCCGAGTTACCAGGTCAAATGCCAAAGGAGAACCCAGTGCCCTGCCAGCAGCCTGCGGAGAGGGCTCTGCCCGCGTGCCTGTGTCCCTGGCCGTGGATCAGTCAGGACGGCAGTTTGGGACCCTGTTTGGCTCAAGCCGTCCTGGGTTAAGAGGGCCTAAGACACTCATCATTAGAAACTGGGAAGCAGTTTGTACTATTCAATGTGCTGAGAAACACTGAGGTAAGCTTCTATTGTGGAGGTTCAAAAGGCTTGATGTTTGCAAGTGAACTTCAGTTACTGGGGAATTCACTTATGCAAAGCAACCAAATGAGGCCTCCCAGAGTTTGGACTGCCACACTGGCCATTGTAACGTACGGGCAAGTCATCAGCCATGTCAGGGTTACCTGTGAGACCATGTTTCAGGTCAGGTTCCCACACTCAGTGGTTGACAAGGCAACATACCTTCATTTTGAGAAGAGCTTTGCTGAAGTGCAGTCTCAGGCCACCTGCTGCCTCTGTACCAATGCCGTTCCGATGCAGCTGGCTCATGGCAATGTCTCTGTTTCCAAAGCTCACGGATTTTAACTTCCCAGGAAACTCTGGGATGGTGAGAGTCATGTGTGTGGCATTGCAGGTCACAGGACCTGGAGGGCATGACCGGCAGGTGTCGATGTCAGCTTTGATGAAGCCCCAGAACAATGTCTTCCACCCTGGAGTTGGCCCCTGGACCTTACCTGATAGACAAGTCACTTGTGCTGCTATAATGGTCTTTTGTCCAAAAATTACATGGATGAGCTTCAGAGGCACCGTGTAGAGATGACTGTCACCTTGCTGGGGGTCGGGGACAACATCATCAGAGACTTTGCTTTAATTCAATTTCTAAACAACGCTAGAAGAATAATCAAGGCAAGCATATACTCAAGTACTGGGCACTATTTTGGCCTAAGTAGAATTCAGGCATTTTGTACAATGATTGTTCTGCCAGGTTCTCTAGTTTTAAATGTTTGTGCTTTTAATATCTGGCAAGCTAGGGTTGTCTACTGAGATGGCCTGTAGCTGATCATTTCTGGGTCTGAGCAAAAGCTGCTCTTATTTTACGACTATTTTATGGTATCATCATCCAGAGAGAATGCTTACAAGACTGAGCAACCTGATGGTACAGGACTGTTCCTGCTAAAATGTGGTGTTTGAGCCCTTTGACACATTAGCTCATTTAACACTGAGTCTTTCCTGTTGGCTCGAAGAGCATGGGTCCCTACTGCAAGACAGTATAGGAGAACGATAACACTAATAGAACCTAACTCTTGGGAAACTTTAGTGGACTCCCGCTCTGTATTTGATAGCAGATTGAGATCTCTGGGGACGAGGGAGAACGGGTGGAAGTAAGGGCCATCTCTGTTCACCACTGTGTCTTTAGCACGCAGCGCAGTGCGTGGCCCACAGTAAGACTGCGATGCCTGTTGAGTGAGTTGTGTTCTCAATTACTTTGAAGACACGGTTGAGGTCATGCTTGGATTTAAAATTAGTGGTCAGCCGAAACCGGTTTGGCTCAGCGGATAGAGCGTCGGCCTGCAGACTGAAAGGTCCCGGGTTCGATTCCGGTCAAGGGCATGTACCTGGGTTGCGGGCACATCCCCAGTAGGAGATGTGCAGGAGGCAGCTGATCGATGTTTCTCTCTCATCGATGTTTCTAACTCTCTATCTCTCTCCCTTCCTCTCTGTAAAAAAATCAATAAAATATATTTAAAAAAATTAAAAAAAATAAAATTAGTGGTCTGTGCCTGGGTGGGGCACAAAAAGACTCACACCCACCGCGTAGCGATTCACTCCGGTGGCGTTGAATGGCACTTGCACGGTCATCTTGTAGTCGTCAATCAGGATGTTAAATCCTTGCACCATCGCCTCCAGAAGGGTCAGAGTTTGGGCTCCTGCACCATGACCAACCTCAATGCTCCATCCCATCTGCTGCTGGAGATCCTAAAGTCAACAGTGTCACTTAGAGGGCTGTACTCCCCTTACCTCCAAGGCTGTTGTCTAACATTTTCATCAGGATTGAAGTTTGTTACCTTTAATATAGAAAAAAGGCTACTTATGTCTATATATTAAAATGATTTTCATACCGTATTTTCATCAGCCATGCCAGGAACACCATAAAAGGGAAACTGGAAGGGAAAAAAACACGTGATGTGAGGCTGTGACTTGGAGGAGAGTTTCTGAATCAGGCTGCTGACAGTAGGCAGAAGGCCCCCGGAACAGCTGTGTGTGCTTCCCACACCGAGGCCTGGGTGTGGGGTGGTGGGGGACAAGCGCAGGACCAGACATAAACCCAACTGTGCCCTTAGACATCATCTCGCCTCTAGAGCTCCTGGTACCAGACGGCAATGGGAAGATCTAAGCTCCCTTCCAGTTATAAGTTCAGACACTCAGTTCTTCAATGCACAGCTGTACTAAATCCAGTATTATGTCCAGCCATGCAGTTCCATTATTGTTATAATAAAGTACCGATATTTCTTTGATCTTTCTGTTGTCGAAATTAGCTACGCTAGACTATGAAATCCATGAGTGTGTGATAGGGCTGTTTTGCTCATTTACTGGATCCTATCACCTGGCACAGGGCCTGGCACCTGATAGGTATTCAGCTTGTCAAGAAAGTATAAATGTGCTTGTAGCTTCCTGCGGCCAGGCGTGGTGTGCTAAGCCCGTGTGTGTCCTCTCAGTGCATTTTTAGAGACACCCTATAAGGCAGCGGTTCTCAACCTGTGGGTCGCAACCCCTTTGGGGGTCGAATGACCCTTTCACAGGGGTCGCCTAAATACATCCTGCATATCAGATATTTACATTATGATTCATAACAGTAGCAAAATTATAGTTATGAAGTAG
>NW_005355502.1:1469644-1479210 GCF_000412655.1 Myotis brandtii
CTTTCACAGGGGTCGCCTAAGACCATCGGAAAACACATATATAATTACATATTGTTTTTGTGATTAATCACTATGCTTTAATTATGTTCAATTTGTAACAATGAAAATACATCCTGCATATCAGATATTTACATTACGATTCATAACAGTAGCAAAATTACAGTTATGAAGTAGCAAAGAAAATAATTTTATGGTTGGGGGTCACCACAACATGAGGAACTGTATTAAAGGGTCGCGGCATTAGGAAGGTTGAGAACCACTGCAAGGGAAGTGTTATTTTCTCCCACTTCGGGGCTTGGAAACAAAAAGTTGGTTTGTTTAAAATATCAACTCAAAGCCACAGAGCTAATAAGTAGTGAATACAGGATCGCAATTCTGACCCTGTTCCTAAGCCCGACTCTGTCTAGACATCACACTCCTCTGTGTGGGTTGTGGGAGAAGCTGTCGGCCTCTCTACTCACAGACATGAAATCCTTCGTGCACAGGGTGGATCCTGGGTGCTCCTGGGCTCCTCCTGCCGGCACAGCTGGACAGCTGACCTGATACATGAAAGCCTTGCGTTCCATAGCAGCACTGTTGTCCATGAACCTGATGGTCATCTGGTGCTGACCAAGCTGTGTGCAAATGGTCTCGTAAGAACAGGAGGTGCTGGGACCTCCGTGGGAAAGGAGATTCCAGATGCCATCTGACCCGTGGAGTGGTCACCAGGACAGCAGGTTCTGGAAGGTCCCTCATCCGGACACCAGAAGACTACAGCCAGCCCGTGAGAAAGCCCAGCAGAATGCATACATTGGCAGAGAACAGTTCCTGGAACTTCAGGGATTAAAGTTCAGTTTTCATTTTCTTCTTATCCTTACCCTGTGTCAGTCTACCGTAAGCCACAGTCCTGGCTGGTTTGGGGCCTCTACCAAGTCATTCAAATACTCATGAAGCATCAGTGTAGCAGCCAGGGTGCGGGGAGAGCCATCTTTGAGTATTTCCCTGCCTTAAGGAACTTGGTTGAAAGTAGGAGTCAGACAACCTTTTTCTGTTAAATGTTAGTATATACTTTACACTTTGTAGGCCATATGTAACTTCTAATATGTACTTTTAAAAACTTTTTAAAAACATAAAAGCCATTCTTAGCTTGAGGACCATCTCTCTCTCTCTCTCTCTCTCTCTCACACACACACACACACACACACACACACACACACACACACACGCCATGGGCTGGACTTGGCACCCACAGGTGTGGTTTGCAGACCCCTGGTCTACAGGAATGCAGCTGTAAGCTTCCTAAGGTTGGGAGGTGAACATTTTAATTGCTGGCTCTTCACTGTGGGGTCAGATGAAGTGGCCTGTTAGATATGCAGGTTTCTAGGAGGCACCCAGGTCTACATCATCAACTAAAGGAGGGAAGCCGTTACTTTCCAGTCCCCAGGTGATTCTCCTCACGCTCAAGCTTGAGAGCTGCTTAGAGAGGTTGCTTTACTGCCCCCAATAACCTTCACTGGGCAGCACTGGTGCCTGACAACAGAGGAAGCCCTATTGCTCAGCTGCAGCTTGCTTTCCAACGCTTGTTTTGATAGCATAGAGCAGTGGTTCTCAACCTTGGCTGCACATTAGAATCACCTGGGAATCTTTTTAACATCCTGATTTCTGGGCCTCATCCTCCGGAAATTCTGTTTCTTTGTTACTAATGTTGTGGCCCCACCCCATAACAAAGAAACAGAATTTCCGGAGGATGAGGCCGGCTCAGAAAGGATTTTAAAAAGATCCCCAGGTGACTCTAATGTGCAGCCAAGATTGAGAACCCCTGGCATAGAGGGTCTCTTTGCCACACCATAATGGCCTCCCATTTCCCATGAGGTCACAGATAAAAATACTAGTAGCTCCTGTTTGAGTATTTGCTGTAGCCAGGTGCTGCTCCAACTCCTGATCCGCTTTAGATCATTACTTTTTAGATACTGTGTGGAGAGAGTACCACAACCCCCATTTTCCAATGGGCAAGCAGAGGCTTAAAAAGGTTAGCTAACTTGCCCAAGGTCACAGCCAGACAGTGGCAGAGCCAGGACTCAAGCCCAAGACCTCAACTCCGGGTTTCTCAACCTCAGCGTTATTGGCATTCCAGGCCTGATAATTCTGTGTTATGGGGGTGGGGGTGGGGGGTCATCCTATTCAATATAGGCTGTTTAGCAGCACCCTTGGCCTGTATCTACTAGACACCAGTGCCCGCTTCCTCCCCTCCAGTTTTGATAACCAAGAATGTCTGAAAAATGTCTCTAAACATTGTCAAATGTCCTCCATGTAGACAAAAGCAAAAAACAAACAAAAATGTCACCCCTGGTTGAGAAACACTGTTCTAGTCCAAAGCCTATACCCTTCGCGAGTAGGTGAGAATTAGTAACTACTAGGTTACTACTTCCCAAATCACTCCTCAAAGCAATTACTTACCACTCTGCTGGTACAGGTCTCATAGGGAGCTTGTAGGGTGCGCTCTTCTGGGTTGAGGACATAAGTGCAATTCAGCATTTCAAGACCAAAGGGATCTACAGAAGCCAGAGAGATTTAGAGAGGGGTGGCCAAGAAGTACATTCAGTGACAGAAGCAACCAAAGCCTCAGAGCCAAGACTGCCGATCCATTCCTAAGGCTCTTTAATTACTTCACTTTTTATTGTCTGCGTGATGTGGCCTGAGCTTTGAGAGATGCTGTGACCCACAGCTGAAGTTTCCCCGGAGATTCTGAGGTAAGAGAAAGACACGTCTTCCACGCTTGGAGACATCATACAAAGCAAGTGCCCCCATGGCATTATGGGAACTGGATGCGTTGCTCCAGAGTTTATGAAAAATGGGGCTGGCCTCGAGCCCAGGTGTTCTGCTTAGACTAAGCTAGGAATACACACATTACCAACCCATCACAGATGCATGCCATTTCTCAGTGCCAAGATCGCTTGAAAACTCCACTGTCATTCTATCTTCATGGCAAGTGACAGTACCTGAAGAACAAAGAGAGAGTTGGGGCCTCTGAACTATAGGCGCGTGACTCCCACGGAAGTATACGGAGGGCTCCCTCTCCCACAGGCATCAAGGGAGGCGCCAGCTGGGAGAGGCAGCTTGTCCGCCGCCCGCAGGGGAGCACACCTTAGCGGGAACGACATACTTCAGTGTGATACCCGGCACTGCAAGTGCCAGGGCTTGCCGAGCTCCCAGGGGTACACCTGGCTTAGGGTAACACCTGTGCGGAAACCCGGCTGGGCCCTGACAGTGACGCTGACGAGGTGGGGAGGAGGGACTGCATGTCTGTGAAGAACTGGAGAACAAAAGTTTTGTCTAAAAGATTCTTCAATTTGAAGCTTTAAAAAAGGCCCTGTGTAAACTCAAGGTCGCTTTCTAAGGTTAAATTCTGCCTATAATCTGCTACTCCGCATCCTCTAGCTCAGGTGAAAGTTTAGAAAAACGCTCATTTCAGGTGGAACAGCTCTGATTCGGCCGCCGAGTTGCTGTTTTCCTGAAGCATGAGTCGGTGTTTGAGGACTGCTGCTCTCAGAGGGCCTTAGGTTGCATCCTGTGTTCTTTGGATGCCATGAAGTGTGAGGCAGCGGGCAGATGTCTTTGCAAGCGCTTTCATTCTACATGAAGCCATAGGCAGGCCACAGAAAATTCTAGTGACTTGCTCAGGGTAAGAAAGGGGGGATGGAAACTATCCCACCCGTGTTTGTGCTTCCTGGCCATTTGGCCCCGGCTGCACCTGCTCAGGGTGGGAAAGGCATTGCCCCCCAGGCGGTGTACCTGAGAAGACGGAAGTCCTCAGCTGCGCAACCTCTGTTGAGTGCACCAGAGTCACAAGGGATAACAACAGGGAAAGTGACCTATAGGTGCAGAAGGGGGTGGGAGAGAGAGTTAAGGAATGGACTTTACCAGACAAGGTCATGGTGTCCCCTCCCTCTGCCCCAGGAATCACTCACCTCCCGCCTGGCCTGAGCCAGCCTGAGGGACTCCCACCACATCCTCTCGACCAGCACGCCATGGCCCAGGCGCCCACAAACCAGCCAGGCAGGGGGCGGATGCTCGTGCTTTTAGAGCAGGAAGCTGGCTGGGACCCGCCTACTCCCCATTGGAAACACCTGAACCTTCTCCAGCCCCCAGCTGAGAGGGGTGGAGGGAAAGCTTTCTCTCTGAAAGGCCTGGAAGCAGAGGCCAGCCCTTTTCTGCCTTTGCCTTAGGCTAGTCCACCAGCTGCTCACAGGCCAGCCGGGAAGCCAGAGTTCCCTGGAATGGGCTCCAGGTGGGTGAATTGGTGTTTTTCTCCATAACACGGGAAAATTAACATGTTTTGGACAAAATATTTACAACTCCAATGTCCAGTGAAAGAGGGAGATGGGCTTTATTGAGGAAAGAACACCTCGTGTTCACATTGCCTCTAAGCAGAGCCCTTCCCTTCACGCCCGCCTGCTGGCTGTGTGGGGGCCCCTGGCCCCTGCACGAACTAGCTCTACAAGTGGGGGGAGCATGGTTCCCCACTGACTATCATTTTAAACTCACTGCAAAACAACACTGGCAATTACAGGTACATATAGAGAAAAAGAAAAAGTTACCCCTAATTCCACCACTGCTAATATTTAGGTCTATAACTTTATGGATTTTCTCTACAAACACCATACACACTTAAAAAAAGAACCTCAACCTAAGATCAGAGTTTAAACTTTGTGTCGTAACCTGCTTCCATACTAAACACTATCTCCATTATCACTTTAAGGCTGTATCATATTCCATGTCTAGATACATCAGTGTTTAACTGTTCCCTAATGATGGACATTAAGATGACTTCCAATTTTTCATCATTATAAATAACTAGAGGCCGGGTGCATGAATTCGTTCTGGGTGGGGTCTGGCTGGCCCAACCCAATTGGGCTGATTGGGCTGGGCTGGCTGGGGAGCAGGGCCATGGACCATTGGCTGGCCAGCCCCACCCCTTATCGGGGTGGGGGGGCTGATCCTGGTTGGGGCCAGGTGGGGGGAGGGGCTGCAGGAGGTTGGCCAGCTGATTGGGGGGAGGGGCCAAAGGCAGTTGGCTGGCCGGCCCCGCCCCATGGTCGAACTCCCAGTTGAACTCCTGATTGAACTCCTGGTCAAGGGAACAATTTGCATATTAGCCTTTTGTAATGTAGGATTGTATGATAGACATTCTTGTACCTCTCCCTGGTTCCTCAGAAAAAAAGCCCTAGAGTAGAAATTCTGGGTCAAAGGGAATAGTGGTCTAAACAGGAAGGTCACAATGGGCAGCAATAGAGGGAGTGCAGATGAGGAAACGGAAGCACAGCAGCTTGCCCGGGCTTTGACTATTGACTGCCAGGGCCAGATTGAGAACTCAGATTTTCCGAGAACAAATCACCATTTCTTTTCAGCATCTCTCGTTGCATTTGAGACACCTCGATGCTGCAGCCTGGGCCCGGTAACAGGTTTATAGGCTCAGATTCTGTGGGGGCGGGAGGTGGCGCTTGCAATTACTGGCTCATGTGCTATCTTTGTGGTGTGAATTGAGGAGTAATCTCTACTCAGGTGTCTGAAACACATTGCAGGCTGGGTAGTGTTTCCCAACTTCCTGGATCTAAAGATCCCATGGGGCTCCCATTGACATACAGCCTCCTGGGTCCCACTTGGAAGCGATTGGAGCAGGCTCTCCAGGGGCAGGGCGGGGGTAACCTGTTTGACAAATACACAGGTGCGGCTTATGGTCAGGAAGATGAGGAAATACCTGGAGAGAGGGAGGCAAGAAAATAAGTGGCTGCCAGTGGTTAACCTCTTCATGGGAATTAACTGGTTATGTCGCAGTGGAATTGGGGAGAGGGAGGAAAATCCAGGCTAAGCAGGTGTAGGGATAGAGATAATAAACAGATATGGATTCCAGCAGTGGCATGGTATTAATAGTCACTCCTCCTAAGCACATTTTCCCAAAGGTGGTACCTTTTCTGCAAATGTGAAGGTAATTTGTTACCACCATCGTTAAGGCTATGATGAGAGCATAGAGGTAGGAAAGTGGAGTGAGACTCGAGGTCTGTTAAGAAGGTGGTTGGAGAGGTAGCAGGTCAACGCTGGCTCTTCCTCCCAGGCCCTACCCCAAGGCTCACTGCAAGACTGTGTTCTCTGGAGTGTGGGACTTGCCTTGGAAAGGGCACTCGGGCCAGAGCCCAAGGCCAAAGGGGCCTTGGGAGACTAAGGGGGAGCACGACGTCCCCGACAGGAGGCGTGGAGAGAAGAGGACCACCGAGGGAGCTGCTGAAGGTGGTGAGTGTGTGAGGTTAATTCCCTTTGCCTCGCCTGGCCCAGCCCAGGCTGTGATCGGGACAGTCCTGAGCTGTAAGAAGCAGTCCTGCAGAAGTGCCCAGGCCACACGCAGCTGGGCCGCCAGCTTTGGGGATGAGGAAGATGCAGCTGTTCCGTGATGAACCACTGTCTCAGATCACTAGCTGGGAAACTGAAATCCTTACAGAGATGATTATATCCTCACTGCTTTACTAGATAAACAGTGGGGTCGCTTTCAAATGTGAACTCTCCACATTCTTTTCAAAGAGCCCTTTGAAGCTTGCCAATTTATGACTAAAGGTGCCCCCTCTCCTCTCTGGGGCTGCCCTGGCCTCACCCGGGTCCCCAGGAGGCCACTCTCACCAGCTCACCACCAGGTATTTCCTGAGGGAGTTTTAGGTTGTTACACATGAAACAATGCAGGTTGTGGCCTCACTGGGGCAGGCCCCCTCCTTATTTCTGAAATGCAGTTCTTATAAATAGCTTATAATTCTTAAACTCCAAGCCTATTGTTTTATTTTTCACAACAATTATAAACATACTAGAGGCCCAGTGCATGAATTAATGCACAGTGGGGTCCCTCAGCCTGGCCTGCAGGATCAGGCCAAAACCAGCTCTTTGACATCCCCCAAGGGGTCCCGGATTATGAGAGGGCACAGGCCAGGCCAAGGGACTCCACCGGTGCATGATTGGGGCTGGGGAGGGACACAGGAGGTTGGCCAGCTGGGGAGGGACCGTGGGAGGGCTCCAGGGCGTGTCCAGCCTGGCTTGCTCAGTCCCCATCAGCCAGACCCCAGCAGCAAGCTAACCTACCAGTTGGAGCGTCTGCCCCTGGTAGTCAGTGCATGTCATAGTGAGTGGTTGAGTGGCCTTAGCATATTATTAACATTTTAGGCTTTGATTGGTTGAATGGATGACTGGACGACCAGGCACTTAGCATATTAGGCTTTTATTATATAGGATTATGTGATGACAGCCTAATGGCATCATCAGGAGATGGTTAGATAAACTGGAGAATTCTCTTCAGGGGCTAAAGAAACGAGTCTGTGGCCCTAGCCGGTTTGGCTCAATGGATAGAGCAGCCTGTGGACTGAAATGTCCTGGGTTCAATTTTGGTCAAGGGCACATGCCCGGGTTGTGGACTTGATTCCCCAGTAGGGGGCATACAGGAGGCAGCCAATCAATGATTCTCTCTCATCATTGACGTTTCTAACTCTCCTTTTCCCTTCCTCTCTGAAATCAATAAAAATATATTTTAAAAAAGAAAAAGAAGAGAGTTTGTGGATTCAGTTGGAACTCTGAATATGGATATTAAAAATGTCCACAATAAAATTGGAGTTTTAAAACTGTAATTAGTATGTTTCCATATTTTGCTTTAAAAAAGAGAAGAAAAAAACAACCACCTATGTGTGTGTCTATACATTTATGTGTCTGTATGGGAATAGAAAAGGGTATTTGCAATAAAAGTCTAGAAGGGTAGGCCAGAGAGCTGAGTGTGGTCCTGGGGAGAGCATGCAGGCCGGAAGGCAGTCCACTGAAGGGGCCAACCGGGCAGCTCACCACTGCGTCTGTTCTGATTTGTTTGTGCTCCTGCTTCTCTGGTCATGTATATGGAACCAAATGTGGGTGTTTTGAGTCCGAGTTTGTTGTCTCTCAAAGCAGAAGAACAAAGTTGTGGACAAACATGGTTAGTGGAACACAGTTTATCGAGAGCATCCATGCAAATTAAAGTCTGTTAGTCCACGTGTGGAGGTCCACATGGCCATAAGCCACGTGGGCACCAGGGAAGGTCAGGAATCCATTGCTGCAGGGGAGAAGAGAGAGAGAGTGGAAGGAAACATACCTTTAAATTTAGGGAGTGGATACAGCCTTTCTAGCTCCTGATTGGTCTTTTCAAAGAATTTTGTCTTAGCAACATCCTTAGGATTGGTTTATACGCCTTACTGCCTTGTGATTGGTTATCTGCACATTCTCTGTCTTAGTATTTAAAAGTTCATGCCTCTCACCTGTGTCCTTACCCGCCCCCGCCCCCGCCCCCCACCTGCCTAGTTGGGTTCTTGGGTTACTTTCCTTCCCGTGGCCCTGCCCCTGTCTACCTAGCTTCCTTCTGTCTCCTCATATGTATACCATCCCTAGGAATAGGAATAGGGAGATGGAAGATTCCTGCTCTTTTTACTTTATTTACTTCTGTATTGATTGAATTGTCTTAGTGATAATTAAAATGATTTTTAAAGTGATAAGAGCAATAGCAGTCTATCTGATTTAACTATACATGAGCTATAGTGTTCAAACTTCATGGTATAAAACAGTGGTACTCAACCTTTTGGCCCTTTAAATACAGTTCCTCATGTTGTGACCCAACCATAAAATTATTTTCGTTGCTACTTCATAACTGTAATGTTGCTGCTGTTATGAATCGTAATGTAAATATCTGATATGCAGGAGGGTCTTAGGCGACCCCTGTGAAAGGGTCATTCGACCGCCAAAGGGGTCGCGATCCACAGGTTGAGAACCGCTGGTATAAAGTAGAACACGCAAGTGAATGGCTTTCGTCCACGAGGCTTCCAGAGTCCAGCTCCCTATTGTGAGATGAAGTTAAGCCTCAGAGGTTTAGTAACTGCCCAAAGTCACAGAGCTCCGTGAGCAATCAGGACTGATGCGGACTCCCGGGCCCTTCCAGTTGTTATTCCCATGTGTGCGCACCAGGGGGGACTTACACACTTTGTGCTGCTCTTGCAGTTCACTTAGCTTTAAAAGCACAAGATGGCAGTTACTAGAGTCAGCAGCACACGATAAATATAGAAACTTCTACCACTGTGATAATCAGCTTAAAATAGCTTTCAAATGTCAAATATAAATTTAACTTGGAAAAATAAGAGTATGTCAATGAGAATGTTCTTGAATATCTTATGTTAGTTCCTCTAACAATGTAACTATACTATGTTAATGTTATTTTCCCCTTTGGGTCTTCAGACAGATCCAAACTGATAAACCTCCTAATGGTGAAGGGTTCAGAAAGAATTAGGATAGAGGAATAAAAGCTTCATTGACCTGGGGATACAAAGATAGGGCTGCTTAGATAAACAGATGACAGGGCTCAGGAGTTCTCAATGAAGACTCATTTACATAAAATATCAACACATTACCCCACAGCTAACAGCTAGGGCAATGGTCAAGACAGAAATGGAGAAAAGGTTCCTTGGCAATGCAGCAGATTCCTTGTAGTTAATAAAATATAAAATATGTTAAATGTTAAAGTTCTGAAGGATGTGGGGCACTGA
>NW_005355502.1:1479285-1483919 GCF_000412655.1 Myotis brandtii
CACTGGGCTCTGAGCCAGCCTGCTCCGGGTGCTCCTTCCTCGGGCCTCCCTGCCTTGAATCTGGACTGCCTTGTGCTTTGCTTTGCTTTGGCCAATAGACAGTGATGGAGGTGCCAGTGTGCCCAGTCCCTAAGGTTGCCTCTTACTTAGGTGACAGCGGAGCTCTGTTCAGTCTCCCTTGAGGCCTCTCTGTGACCCACCCCTTCCTTCCTGGGCCCCGGCAGGTGTTAATCCACATTTCACAGGGAGTACTGGGAAGGAGCAGGTGGTTCTCCAAAACCATGTGATTTGATGAGTCTGTAGGAAGGAGGGAAGGATGTTTTTATCAAGGCCCGCTGCGTACAGGTCCTGTGCAGACTCTGATGTAGACACTTTTGTGATAGGAATAAGAAAAGGAAATGAAGGGTCCTTCAAATGACCCCCTACTCCCCCCCCCCCCCGGGTAGCTACTAAATAGAAAGCTGTGTGGGCTGAATGTGTCCCCCACCATACCCCCAACTCATGTTGAAGTCTTAATACTCAGGACCTCAGAATGTGACCGTATTTGCAGATCGGGTCTTTGCATAGGTGAATAAATTGAAATGAGGTCTGTAGGTGGGGCCCTCATGCCATGTGGCTGGTGGCCTGTAAGAGGAGGAAGTTTGGACACAGACATGCACAGAGGGACGGCCATGTGGAGACACAGGGAGAAGATGGCCTTTTACACGCGCAGGAGAGAGGCCTGGAGAGAGTCTCCCTCACGGCCTGGGGGGAAGCAGCTCTCCTGCACCCTGACCGGGACTCACAGCCTCCGGAGCGGAGAGAAACAGGTGTCTGTGGTTTCCGCCCGCGGTGGTGCTTTGTTAGGGCGGCCCTAGGAAACGAATACAAGTTCCCAGCTTGAAATACAACTCTGTGAATACAAAATGTATTCTCTTTTTACTGTATCATGATAAGGGACAAAACAAACAACAAACAAACAAAAAACAAGTCCCAGTTATTGAGAAGAAAAATATAGAGGAAAGAGAATGTTTAGGAAAATATACCCGTATGCATCTGTGAATGCCCTAAAGAGGGGAGGCCCTCTACCTTTCCACAACCAGTGCAGCCATTCCCACTCCTCTTCTGCTTCCCCTATGGCCACTGCCCCATTGCTACTAAGGTACATCTTGCCCCTAACTGCTCTCCCCTGGTGGCCTGATTGTCCCAAACTGCCTCTGCCTTGGCCCCAACTGCCTCTGCCTTGGCCCCTACCACCATGGCTTTGTCCGGAAGGAAATCAGACATCTGGAAGATGGCTGGTTGACCTGGTCTAATTAGCATATTATTACCCTTTTATTAGTATAGATAGATTATATAGGATAGGATTGCTTAAATGAGGGGGGGAGCCTTTTCAGCAGGAGACAAAAATACATAATCCCTATATGTGGACTGATAGCCAGCCATATGCACTATATTGTCAAACTGGTTATTAAAAAATTGAACCACTTTCTTACACCTTACACCAAACAGCTGTTGCCCTTAAAACCCCTCCTCTGCCCCCGCCTTAGGTTCTGCCTTCGCAGTTCACCCAGATTAGGTTCTGATTGATCGGTTTCTATGTCAGTCAGCGTCAAAAGCTCCGCTTTCTAGGCAGCCATTGGCTCCTCTGGGAAATCCAGAACAGCCCTGCCTTCACATCAGTGCCAGCCCTTCAGTCATGCCCCTAGTCTGCTACTGGGTGTATCTCTGGCCGCTCTGAGAAGCAGCACCTCAGGTCTGTGCTGGTGGCATTTTTTAAAAAATATATTTTATTGATCTTTTACAGAGAGGAAGGGAGAGAGATAGAGAGTTAGAAATATTGATGAGAGAGAAACATCAACCAGCTGCCTCCTGCACACCCCCTACTGGGGATGTGCCCGCAACCAAGGTACATGCCCTTGACCAGAATCGAACCTGGGACCTTTCAGTCCCCAGGCCGACGCTTTATCCACTGAACCAAACTGGTTAGTGCTGTGCTGGTGGCAATATTGAATTCTCATCCCTGACCTAACCTTCTTACAGTGCGAGCTCCGTGAAGGCAAGCATTTGTCTTGTTCATTCTTAGTTCACTCATAGACCTTACCTATGTCTATGCATCTATGCTAGCACTGCATGGTGACCGGTCAAACAGTCATTTCCGTCATCACAGTCACTGCCTATATATATATATATACTAGAGGCCCGTTGCATGAAGAGATTTGTGCAATAGGCCTTCCTTCCCCTGGCTGCCAGCACCAGTTTTCCTCCGGCACCCGGGACCCAGGCCTTCGCTCCGGCCACAACAGAGAAGCCAAGCCTCTTCAGTTGTCTTTAGTCTTTAGTTGTCTTCAGTCTTCAGTCATCTTTTTTGCTCGGGCGGAGCCTTCAGTCTTCGCTCCATGCCTGCATATGCAAATTAAGCGCCATCTTTGTTGGGTTAATTTGCATACTCATACTGATTGGCTGGTGAGCGTAGCAGAGTGACACCAATTTGCATGTTCCTTTTATTAGTGTAGATATATATTAATATATTTTTATTTATTTCAAGAGGAAGAAAGTGGGAGAGATAGAAACATCAATGATGAGAGAGAATCATCAAACGGCTGCCTCCTGCATGTCCCACACCCCGGCATGTGCCCTGACCCAGGAATGAACTGTGACCTCCTAGTTCATAGGTATGTGCTCAACCACTGAGCCATGTGGGCCAGGCTGATTACTGTAAATTGATTGAAGTCTTCAATTCACAGAAGCAAAACTTAATTAGGAAGGGAAAGGGCATAAGAACAAAGGAAATTTGTCCAGTTGACAAAGCAGTTGATCCAAGTGTGCACTTTAAATTCACAGCCCCTGCTCAGACCAGCCAGTGTTCACATTGTAAAGAATTTGTTTTTGAAAATCTTTATAAAGCCTTCCACTGTGACAGTGAAAGCCACCTGGTACTTAGAATTTATAAAATGTGCAGTTAAGAGATGCCAAGAGATTCCTCATGCAAGCAGATGGCACAATAACAGCTCTGTCTGTTTTTCTGGAATAAAAAATAGAGCTTTGAATAGCTTGAAACTTACGTGAATAAATTAAGCTAATCAATACTTCAGGGACATTACAATTTCAATAGTCAACTTGCCCACCTAAATATTTTTATAAATGTTTTCATTTGGAGAAGAAAAACCAAAAGGGCAGACACTGGTTCCTTTGATTGCTTCATGTTTGTATTTAATGCCTCTAGGGAAAACAAGGCCGGTGACCTTCTCTGTGGGGAAAAAAGTGTTATATGGGTTCAAAGGAGAAGTGGGTTGTGAAATCTCTTTTAAATAGGAAAACCCCACATCAAATAGGTTGTAGAGTTTTATTACTGTGCTAAAGAGAAGACAACATGTCTGAGTAACATTTTATGAATAATGCACTTGAAAATGCAGGTAATGTTTTTACCTCAGCAGACATGTTTCTCATAAACCCAAGTTCAACACCTACAGTGTTGTGTTAGTCTGTCTGTTCTACCCTCGTCTTGATTCCTGTAAGTTTTCTGTGTAACAACAGGACTTTTGTAATTCCCTTTACTTTCTGTATTGTTTTTATTTTCATTAAAATTCATAATAAGGTACTCATTAGATAAAGTAATTTTGTTAAGAGCAAATGTTCTGCTTGGATCTTTTCTTTTCCCTTAGTACGTAAAATTGTGCTTCTACCATACAAGTGAATTTCCTCTGTAATTAGACATGAATAGCTTTGGAGAACAGTCTGCTTTTGAAGGCCAGATCTCTTGAGGTGCAGCGGACAATCTCGTTACTAAAAAATGTGTTTCTCAGCTACACAAGCTGTTGAATTTCTTTCCCAATTAGAAGTGAATGGTTTTCCAGAAAAACAAGGGAGAAACTTGGCTTCCACTTTGCTGGCGTTGGTTTTTCTTGGGGTGGAATGGGACTAGTCTTTTCCCCTCTTATCCTCTCTCTGAGCAACAGAACACAAAGGACTCTGTTCTATAGGTAGGTCGAAATCCTAGGTGAATTCTCCACCCCAGTGAATTCTCCATCTTCTTGGCCAGGACTGGACTCCACGGTGGATGGGATACCAGGTTAGACCACCCAGCTAGCAGGTAGTGCTATTGAAGCAGGAGAGGCCAAAAATTATAAACACAACAAGAAAGTTGAAAATGCCATTGCTTTGTGGGGAGGAAGAGAACCATTGGTGGAAGAGTCTCTCTAAGTGTTGCCCCTGGGGTATTGTTTTATTTTATTTTATTTATTTATCTATTTATTTTTTATGCCCCTGATTCTATTATAATCACCAGTTTATTCTGTTCATCAGATTATTTATTCACTTGATTTTTAGATTTACTTGTTGATAGATGTGTATTTGTTGTTCATAGTTTGTATCTTTACCATATTCTTCTTCTTCCTCTTCTTAAAGGATACCTTTCAGCATTTCATATAATACTGGTTTGGTGGTGATGAACTCCTTTAGCTTTTCCTTATCTGTGAAGCTCTTTATCTGACCTTCAATTCTGAATGATAGCTTTGCTGGATAAAGTAATCTTGGTTGTAGGTTCTTGCTATTCATCACTTTGAATATTTCTTGCCACTCCCTTCTGGCCTGCAAAGTTTCTGTTGAGAAATCAGCTGACAGTCGTATGGGTACTCCCTTATAGGTAACTGACT
>NW_005355502.1:1484843-1494498 GCF_000412655.1 Myotis brandtii
TAAGGAGGTGCTAATCTAGCCTCTGCCTGAGGCTACCCAGCAGGAGCCAGCTGTGATGCAATGCAAGTTGCCCTGGGGCCTTGGGCCAGCTGCAGTTTGTTAGGTAATTTTCAGATTGCAAAGGGCCAGGCCTTTCATATGCAAAAGCGTCCGTGGCTTGGGCAGGGAGGGGTCCCAGGGGATCAACAGGGCGGAGCAAGCAGTTATGGCTGCTCTCAGTCCTGCCCTCAGAGGCCCTACTTCTCAGTGTCCGGGCAATCGCTGCAAGCACCCCCCGAGAGAAAGCTGCCCTTGAGTTCCGACCGATTCCAGACAGTCCAGTTTCTCCCATATGAGTCTGGGTCCCCAGAGACTCGCCTGGAACTGGAGCTCAGAGCTTGAGACTCCCTCCCGATTGAAAAAGACAACCGTGTCCTCAGCCGCCAACCCTCTCCGCATGCGCCTCTGTACCTCTGTATTTTACTTCCGCATCACACCTCCTCTAAGTCTCGGTATGCTTTTCTCTTTCCTTCTAGTTGTAGAATTTCCACTCAGCCAGCCTTCCTGTGGTTCTGGATGATGTCCGTTCCGTCTTTTAGTTGTATTTTTGAAGTGGTTGTGCGAGGCAGCAATCTCTGGTGTTTACCTATGCCGCCATCTTGGTTTCTCCTCCCTGGGGTATTGTTAACCCTGATTTCCTCTGGGACATTGACAAAAAGAAGTGGTATCTGGGCAGAAGGGCCTCTCAAAGTGAAATAGTTAAATGCTTGAGGTGCCAGGTAACAAACTGAGTTTCTAGATTTTAGGAAAGCAAAGGAGGACATAAAGCCTACTGCTCGGAACCTGAGTGGCAGCCAGTGAGACACAGAGTCACTTGCAGGACAGTTCTGCAAAGTTATGCTAATATTACTGGGTTGTGGGGCGGGGAGTGGAGGGTTGGGGGTGTGGAGGGATTGGGAGGGGAGCCCAGGGTTGGTTCCAACAGGAAGTTTGATGAGGAACTTGACTGGCTAGATAGCCAAACAATGCTGGAGACGGTCATTGCCAACTAAATCTTATCCTCAAATCTCCCCACTAGTGTGTGTGGGAGGTAGTCTCCGAACTTCTGAGAGTACAGCAGCAGACTGTTGGAACAGATTTAAATATTTATTTCCACAAGACCAATACTTCAGAACATACAGTCAAAAGCCATTGCCCCACAATTATCCACATTCCTCACAAGGAGTTAGTGTCTACAATATATGCTAACATATGTTAGTTATTTTCATTAATCTCTGCTTTCATTATCTTCCACCAATTTGCTTCCTTTGGACTTTGGGGAATAAAAAAAATTGACCAAATATTGAGTTGTTGTTCTCTCTATCTGCAAACTAAGCCATGGTCATGCTCTTTTCCCAATTTGTTAAACCATACTTTCTAGTTTGTAAGGATTTTTATCTCATTTCATATTTACTACTGTAAGTTTAGGTGATGAAGATATGATTATGAGCAATATTCCCCAGTGTTATCCACAAAGAAATGGACTCAGATAGCTGGACTGATTTTCCCCAGATCATATGGACTCCAGGTCTTCTAGCTCCAAGTTCAACCCTCTTTCTCACCCTCCCTCATCTTGAAGGGAGGATTTGCAAGTTAAGATTTGTTTCTACTTCCTCTTCTCCTTCCCCTTCCCCCATCCATTTTTCTTTCAAGGAAGAAGTTTTCCCAAGAAAATGCCAAAAGGATATCAGGATCTTTACCTAAAAAAAAAAAAAAAAAAAAAAAAGCTTGATGTTCTTACCGTTTCACAGGAAAGTTGAAGTCTAAGTTGTAGTAAGTACTACTGGAATCAAGAAACTTCCTTCTCCTCCTTGTCCTGAATCTCCAATCCTTCTTCCTTTCCTCTATAATTGCTCTGTCATCCTCTTTGTTTCCATCCTCATCCTTATTCTCCTTCTCATCATTATCATCATCACCATCATCCTCATCATGTGGTACAGATTCCTTGTTTGATTGGCACTTAGCATGCTACTACAAATAATCTATCTTTGAGAAGCTCTCTCTGGTTATAATAATGCTCAATTTCAGAGTGCATTAATGAATGCAATTGTACCTAAATTAAAGTGGCTCATGCAAAATTGAATTGAGGAACAACATAGTAATTTTTTTGGCTTAAACTATACCTTTCTCTCAAAGTACCCACAATTATGTTTGGATGTTTCACTCTATCTGGGCTAAAAAGAAAAAAAATTATTTTGCAGGTAAATAATGTTGCCCCCTAACCACTTCTGCAGCTTCTATGTGTATTCTTATAGGAACCAGAAAAGGGAACAAATATGGACCCTCTGGCCAGTTACTGTTTTGAGGAAACTGCAGATGAAAGCTTTGAACTTGCTCAGAGTTGGCAAATAATTCATTTTGGAATAAAGACTTAGACAAAGAGAGATGAGGTCTAAACAGTTACAGATTTTGAAAATAGAACTTTCAAATAAAATAGAACTGAAAATAGAACATCAATTCAGTGGAACATTATCGAAGCATACTAAAGTTATTGTAATAATATAGAAAAAAATTATGGTGGATTCAAGAGAAAAGACTCAATGCAAAATGGTATATATTTGATGAGGACTATAGCACAAGAGAATGCATGGGATTGTTTGATCAGTTGTGTAGGATGGTGGGTTCTAATTTTATTGTAGTGTCTTTAGAGAACATGGCCTGCATGAAGCCTAGTATCTGGTATTTGTTGAGACCTGCACTGGTTTTATTAGGTGGGCAATTTTTATAAATATTCTCTATGTGCTTGGAAAGAACATGCATTTTTTACGGAATGCAGAGTTTTATATCTGGCTGTTTGATTGAGCTTGTTGTGTTCAAATCTTCACTAATCTTTGGTGTGCTTGATATATTACATTAAGAAGTGCATTGAAATCTCCCACTGTAATTGTAGATTTGTTCTGACTCTTTAAGTTCTATTAATTTTTGCTTTCTTTATTTTGGGGCTCTATAATTAAATACATACATGTTTAGGGCCACCATATTTTCTTGATGAGTTGTTCTTTTCATCATTAGGTATTTTGTCTCTTTAGACCTAGTAATTTTTTGGCTTAAACTGTATTTGTCTGATATAAAGATAGCTATACCAATTTTGTTAGTATTTGCTTGACATAACTTTTCTATTTTTTGCTTTCAGTCTTTTCACAATTTCATATTTTAGATGTGTCTACTGTAAATAAGATACAGCTGAGTCTTCTAACTGGTGAATTTGGTCGATTTACATTTCTAAATTACAGATAGATTAGGACCATGTTTTTGGGTTTATATTCTTGTGCTCTTTATTTAAATTAATTTTTCTGTTTTTACTCCTTTCGGAAAGGTGGGAGTGTAAGCTATTGATTTGATCTTCCTTCTTTTCTAATATAGACATTAAAAACTGCAGGATTTCCCCTAAACTCTGTTTTAACTACATCCTATACATTTTGATATTTTGTGTTTTCATTTTCATTCAGTTAAAAATATTTATGATAAAGAATTTGTACCCAGAATATATAAAGAACTCTTATAACTCAATAATGATAAGCCACACAATCCAAATGAAAAATGAGCAAAGAATTTAAATATAAGATGTAAGAATGGATAATAAGAACTTTGAAACGTGTTCAACATCACTATTTATTGGGAAAATGCACATTGGACCACAGTGCTACCATCTGACATGTACTAGGATGGCCATAAACAAATGAGAGTCAATAGCAAGGGCTTTGACGATTTGGAGACATGTAAAGGGATACAGTCACTTTGGGAAACAGTTTGGCAATTTCTTAAAAAGTTAAATACAAATTGCTATACAATAGCAATTTTACTCCTTGGACATGAAAAGACATGTCCACAAAGACTTGAATGTGCGTGTTCAGAGCAGCATTATTTATAAAACCCAAAATGGAACAACCCAAATGTCCATCAGCAGTTGAATGAGTATAGAAAATTCGGCGTATTAGCATAGTGGAATATTGCTGAGCAGGAAGGAAGGAAATACTATTACGTGCTGTAACATGGATGAACCTCCAAAAATTATGTGAAGCTTAAAAACAAGCAAGACACAAAATACTATATATATGTGGAAGAAGAAGATGGTGGCAGAGCAGGTGGAAGTTACACTCACCTCCTCCCAGGCCTGAATTGTAATTCCAGCTAAGTTATAGAGCAATCCACCTGAATAACCAACTGAAGACCAGCTGAACAGAAGTCCTATAACCAAGGATTTACTCAGGAAGCCACATAGAGACTGGTGAGAAAGTGGGGGGTGGGGGTGGGAGTGAAAAGGGCTGGCCCCATTCCCACGTGCTGCAGCTGGGAAGCAGATGGATATCTCAGTCACAAAGTCCTCCCTGAGAAACATGCAGGGTTCCACCCCCTGCTGGGTTCCCAGCCCAGAGCAACAGAGCCCAGAAGAGGCTGTAAAACCTCTGTTTGGCAGGGAGAGATGGGAGTCTATGTGAAAGCCAGGTGCCCTCTTAAAGGGCCAGTGCACAAAATCTCATTCACAGCCACTCACTTACCCTGGGATCCATGGAGGCAGGGTGGCTCAGAATAGACTAGAGTCTTGTGAAGACAGACTGAGTTGTGTGGCTCTGAGAAGAGAGCTGAAGGGACAGCCACCAGGGTCCCTGTGCTGAGACCCTCTTCTGTGGGCATGCTGGCACTGCCTACAGATACCATCTTGCCTGGGTTGAGCACTCTCTTTCAAATTGCATCAGCCTGGGTGGACTGCACAAGCCCCATCCTCCTGAGCCCCCTGTCAGCCCACCTGGCAGAGCTCATGCCCAATGGAGGAATCTGCTGCCTGGGCCCATGGCATAGACTTTTCTGAACAAACTCAGGGAGAATCAGAGAACAGAGTTGTGTGGCTCTGCGGTGGAGACCACTGCCCTTTCCCCACTGCACAGCAGAGCAGCTGTGTGGGGTGTCCTACCTCCCTGTCCCCGCTGACAGGAGTAGCTGAACTGAGCACCACTACCACATACCCAGGAGAGCCCCGCTTCCTGCAGACCAGAGGAGATCCATGAGCCCCACCAGGAGAGAACCATTAGTGTCACTCTCCAAACCCCAGGTGGCCCCCCTTCTGAGCTTGCACTCAGGGGGTATTGTCAGTGGGCTGTGCCACCCTGGTCCCTGGCACAGAAGGCTCCAGTGGGTTTGGGAAGACTCTAGGAAAAACTGAATGGTGGGGCTATGGGGCAGAACCAATTTCCCCCCAAATCCTGCACCATTTCTACCTTCTTGTGCAGAGCCCTCCCTTCACAAGGTCAAATCTTGGTCTGTGTGGACCTGATGAACACTGCTGGCCTCGCCCTGATGACTCCATGCGACCCTGCTCCACCACAAAGGTCCACAGGCACACAACAGGTGGCAGCTGACCTTAGTGTACTCTGAGACTGTTGTTGAGTGGCCTCAAACCCAGCACTGGTGCTGAATTTGAATCTGTATCAATATGGCGAACACCACTAGCCCCTACCTCCTGACTCGCTAGAACCTCCCTATGCAACTCCTGTACTATCAGAGGCTCTTTCAATGACAACTTAGCAGGTAGCTAATAGGTGCAGGTGGATCTCAGGAAGACTTGGGCCTTTTGCTGACCTGCCTCTGGGCTCAATGCTGGTGGAAACCAATTTGGTGTGCAGCTATGCCTCTCCCAACACACCAAGAGGCAGTTACAAATTGTGAGTTGCTTAATAGCTTCAAATAGGCAGCCCAGGATTGGTCACAAGCAGCACCTGACATTGACTAACACTGGCACTAGATCCCCTTCTAAGGGCCCCAGAACAAACACAACCAGTGGTTCAGACCACATGAGAGTATGACCCCATTAACTCCACAAGTGACACACACAAAGGGAGATATCAGCAGACACCAGAACCTATTTGGGCAAATTCAGCTTTGTGGAGTCAACCCCCCACACAGCAGCTTATACATTGTGCTCAGGGTCAATCCTCATAGACAACCAGAGAGGTAATTCAGCTCACGGATGGGCCAACAATAATCAAGACTCAGCTACAATAGGAAGGCTCACATGACATACACAAGGGACATTCTTGGAGCACCTACCTCAGGCAATAAGGAAGACTGCCCTTTTGAGCCCCACAGGACACCTACTACATAAGGCTACCATACCAAGGCAGACAGCCAAAATGGGGAGACAAAGAAACATGTCTCAAATTAAAGAACAGGAGAAATCCCCAGAAAAAGAATTAAATAAAGTGGAGATAAACAAGTTACCAGATTCAGAGTTCAAAACAATAGTTGTAAGGATGCTCAAGAAACGTAGTGAAAACTTATACAGCATAAAAAAGGACATAGATGCCATAAAAAAGAACCAGTCGGAAATGAAGAATACAATATCTGAAATGAAGAATACAAAAGAAGGAATTAACTGAAGGCTAGATGAAGCAGAAGGTCGGATCAGTGATTTGTTAGCAGAAAACACCCATCAGAGATGCAAAAAAGAAAAAAAAAATTAATGAGGATAGTCTAAGGCAGTGGTCGGCAAACTGCGGCTTGCGAGCCACGAGCCACATGCGGCTCTTTGGCCCCTTGAGTGTGGCTCTTCCACAAAATACCACGTGCGGGCACGTATGTACAGTGCAATTGAAACTTCGTGGCCCATGCGCAGAAGTCAGTATTTTGTGGAAGAGCCACACTCAAGGGGCCAAAGAGCCGCATGTGGCTCGCGAGCCGCAGTTTGTCGACCACTGGTCTAAGGGACCTTTGAGACAACATGAAGCATAACAGCATCTGCATCATAGGGGTACCAGAAGGGGAAGAAAGAGAGCAAGGAATTGAGAAACTATTTGAAGAAATAATAAATGAAAACTTCCCTATCCTGGTGAAGGAAACAAGTTCAGGAAGTATAGAGAGTCCTCAACAAGATCAACCCAAAGAAGCCCACCCTAAGACATATCAAAAGCAGCAAGAAAAAGACAGTTACCTACAAGAGAGCTCCCATAAGACTGTCAGCTAATTTTTCAAAAGAAACATTTCAGAAAGGTATGGCATGAAATATTCAGTGATGAAAACCAAGAGCCTACAACCAAGACTACTCTACCTAGCAAGGCTATCATTTAAAAATTGAATGAGATATAAAGAGCTTCTGAGACAAGAAAAAGCTAAAGGAGCTTATTACCCCCAAACCAGTATTGCATGAAATGTTAATAGATCTTGAAGAAGAAGAAGAAGAAGAAGAAGAAGAAGAAGAAGAAGAAGAAGAAGAAGAAGAAGAAGAAGAAGAAGAAGAAGAAGAAGAAGAAGAAGAAGAAGAATCTATAAAGAATAAAATGGCAATAAATACATGCCTATCAATAATCACTTTAAATGTAAATAGACTAAATACTCCAAATTAAAAGACATAGGGCAGCTGACTGAATAAGAAAATAAGACCCATATATATGCTATCTATAAGAGACCCACCTCAGAATGAAAGGTACACACAGACTCAAAGGAAAGGGATGGAAAAGGATATACCATGCAAATGCAAATGAAAAAAATGCTGAGGTAGCAACACTTATATCACAGAAAATAGACTTTAAAATGCAGCTGACTGAATAAGAAAATAAGACCCATATATATGCTATCTATAAGAGACCCACCTCAGAATGAAAGGTACACACAGACTCAAAGGAAAGGGATGGAAAATGCAAATGAAAAAAAATGCTGAAGTAGCAACACTTATATCACAGAAAATAGACTTTAAAATGAAGTCTATAATAAGAAACAAAGAAGGACATTACATAATGATAAAGGGATCTATCCAAGAAGTGGATATAACACTTGTAAACATTTGTGCACCCAACACAGGAGCACCCAAATATATAAAGCAAATATTGATGAACATAAAGGGACAGATCATTAGTAATACAGTCAGAGTAGGAGACTTTAACAGACCATTGACACCAATAGATAAACCTTCCAAACAAAAGGTCAACAAGGAAACAGTAGCCTGAAATGACACACTATACCAGATGGCTTTAATTCATATTTTCACAGCATTTCACCCTAAAGCAGCAGAATACACATTATTTTCAAGAGCACAGAGAACATTTTATAGGATGGACCACATGTTAGGACACAAAACAAATCTCAATAAGTTTAAGAAGATTGCAATCATTTCAAGTGTCTGCTCTGACCACAATTGTATGAAACCAGAAATCAATTACAAGAACACACAAACACATGAAGGCTAAATGACATGCTACTAAACAAAGAATGGGTTAACAATGAAGTCAAAAAAGAAATAAAAAGTTACCTTGAAAGAAATGAAAATAAATACACAGCAACTCAAAATCTATGAGACACAGTGATGGCAGTCCTAAGAAAGAAATTCATAGCATTACAGACCTATCTCAAGAAGCAAGAAAAATCTCAAATAAACAATCTAACCTTACCTCTAAAGGAACTAGAAATTAAAAAAACCCAAAGTGAGTAGAAAAGAGGAAATAATAAAGACTAGAGAGGAGCCCACTGGCATGGCTCAGTGGTTGAGCATCGACCTATGAACCAGTAGGTCATGGTTTGTTTTTAGGTCAGGGCATATGCCCAGGTTGCAGGCTCAATGCCCAGTAGGAGGTGTGCAGGAGGCAGCCTATCAGTCATTCTCTCTCATCATTGATGTTTCTATCTCTCTCTCCCTCTCTCCCTCTCTCCCTCTCCCTTCCTCTCTGAAATCAATAAAAATATATTTTTAAAAAAGACTAGAGAGGAAATAAATGACATAGAGACTAAAAAAAATACAAGGTATTAGTGAAACAAGGGCTGATTATTTAAAAAGATAAACAAGATTAACAAACTGCCCAGCCGGCCTGCGGACTGAAGGGTCCCAGGTTCAATTCCGGTCAAGGGCATGTACCTTGGTTGCGGGCATATCCCCAGTAGGGAGTGTACAGGAGGCAGCTGATCGATGTGTCTCTCTCATCGATGTTTCTAACTCTCTATCCCTCTCCCTTCCTCTCTGTAAAAAATCAATAAAATATATTTTAAAAAAAAGATTAACAAACCTTTAACCAAGCTCAAAAAGGAAAAAAAGAGAGAGGACTCAAATAAAATCAGAAATGAAAGAGAAGTGATAATGGCATCACAGATACAAAGGATTGTAAGAAAATATTATGAACAATTACGCCAACAAATGAGACAATCTGGATGAAATGGGTAAATTCCAAGAAACACAATTTTCAATAACAGAATGAGGAATAAGATATCTGAATAGAGAAACCAAGATGGCGGCATAGGTAAACACCGGAAATTGCTGCCTCCCACAACAAATTCAAAAATACAACTAAAAGACAAAACGGACATCATCCAGAACCACAGGAAGGCTGGCTGAGTGGAAATTCTACAACTAGAAGGAAAGAGAAAAGCACACTGAGACTCAGAGGAGGAAGTAAAGTGCAGAGGTACGGAGGCACACACGGCAAGGGCTGGCAACTGATGAGGACGCGGTCTTTCTGAATCGGGAGGGAGTCACAAGCCCCCACTGCTCTGAACTCTAGTTCTGGGTGAGTCTCTGGGGACCCAGACTACTCCTGGGAGAAACTGGACTGTCTGGCATTGGTCAGAACTCGAGGGCGGCTTTCTCTATGAGGTGCTTGCAGCGAATACCACGGGACACTGAGACCCGGGGCCTCTTAGGGCAGGGCTGAGGATCAGC
>NW_005355502.1:1496596-1503339 GCF_000412655.1 Myotis brandtii
AGAATCAGGGGCATAGAAAGGGAGTGGACTGACTATTCTAGCAGGGGAAAAGGGTGTGGGGGATGCGGGAAGAGACTGGACAAAAATTATGCACCTATGGATGAGGACAGTGGGGGTGGTGAGGGCGGAGGGTGGGGTGGGAACTGGGTGGAAGGGAGCTATGGGGGGAAAAAAGAGGAACAACTGTAATAATCTGAACAATAAAGATTTAATTTTAAAAAAAGATATCTGAATAGACCAATTACAACTAATAAAATCAAAGCAGTATTCAAAACACTCCCAGCAAACAAAAGTCCTGGACTAGGTGGCTTCACAGATTAATTTTGCCAAATATTCAAAGAAGACCTAAAACAGATCCTTCTCATACTATTCCAAAAAATTCAAGTTTAGGGAGGACTCCCAACCTCATTCCAAAAAAAGGTAAAGACACTACAAAGAAAGAAATATATATAGGCCAATATCCCTGATAAATGTAGATGCAAAAATACTCAACAAAGTATTAGCAAACTGAATCCAGCAATACATTAAAAAGATCATATACCATGATCAAGTGGGATTTATTCCTGGGATGCAAAGTTGATACAATATCTGAAAATCAATTAATGTGACATGCTACATAAACAAAATGAAGGATAAAAATCACATGATCATATTAAGAGATGAAAAAAAGCATTTGACAAAATCCAGCACCCATTTATGATAAAAATTCTCATCATAACTGAACATTTTAAAGGTCATATATGAAAAACCCACAGCTAACCTCATACTCAATGGGGTAAAACTAAAAATGTTTCCCTTAAGATCAGATATAAGACAGGGATGTCCGCTTTCATCATTCTTATTCAACATGGCACTGGAAGTCCTAGCTACAGCAATCAGACAAGAAGAAAAAATAAAAGGCATTCAAATTGGAAAGGAAGAAATAAACTCTCATTATCTGCAGATGACATTATACTATATAGAGAGAATCCTAAAGACTCCACCAAAAAAAACCCTACTAGAATGGATAAATGAATTCAGTAAAGTAGCAGGATAGAAAATTAACATTCAAAAATTGGTTGCATTTTTATATAACAATAATGAACTATCAGAAAGGGAAACTAAGAAAACAACCCCATTTACAATTCCATAAAAAAATACCTGGGAATAAATTTCATCAAGGATGTAAAAGACATGAACTCAGAAAATTATATGGCACTGAAGAAAGCAATAGAAGAAGATACAAATATACCATGTCCCTGGATAGAAAAAAATAATATCATTAATATATTCATACTACCCAAGGCAATCTATAGAGTCAATGCAATTCCTGTCAAAATACCAATGGTGTATTTCACAGAACTAGAAACAGTCCAAAAATGTATATGAAACCATAAGAAAACCCTGAATAGCTCAGCAGTATTGAGAAAGAACAACAAAGTTGGAGGTTTCCTGCTACCTGTTATCAAACTATACTATAGGGACATAGTAATCAAAACATCATGGTACTGGCATAAAAACAGACATATAGATCAATGGAACAGACTAGAGAGCCCAGAAATAAATCCATACCTATGTGGTCAATTAATATTTGACAACGGAGGCAAGAACATAGAATGGGGTAAAGATGATCTATTCAATAAATGGTGTTGTAAATACTGGACAGATACCTGCAAAAAAAAAAATAAAACTAGATCACCTCTTCACACCATATTTAAGAATAAACTAAAAATGAATTAAAAACCTAAATGTAAGACTCAAAACCATAAAAATCCTAAAAGAAAACATAGGCAGTATCTCGGACATTTCTATAGCAATATTTTTTCTGATATATCTCCTTGGGCAAGGGAAACAAATGATAAAATAAATGAATGGGACTACAGCAAACTAAAATATTTTTGCACAGCAAAGAAAACCAACAAAGGGAAGAGATAGCCTTATGGGAGAGCATGTTCACCAATGATACATCTGATAAATGGTTAATATGCAAAATTTATAAAGAACGCTTACAACTCAACACCAAAAACAAACAAAAAAATAAACAAACAAACAATACAATTAAGAAATGGGCGAGGAACCTGAGCAAATATTTCTCCAAAGAGAACATACAGATGGCCACTAGACATATGAAAAGATGCTCGATGTCAGAGACATGCAAATTAAAACCACAATGAGATTAAAACCATAATGCAAATTAAAATCACCTCACACCTGTCAGAATAGCTATCATGAATAAATCCACAAATGATAAGTGTTGGTGAGGATGTGGAGAAAAGGGAACCCTCATGCACTGTTGGTGAGAATGCAGACTGGTGCAGCCACTATGGAAAACGGTATGGAGTTTCCTAAAAAAATTAAAAATGGAACTGTCTTATGATCCAGCGATTCCACTTCTGGAGATTTGTCCAAAGAAACTTAAAACACTTATTTTATTGGAAAGAATATATCACCTTTATGTTCATTGCAGTATTTTTTATAATAGCCAAAACATGGAAGCAGCAACCTAAACCATCAATAGATGAGTGGGCCATAAAAAAGAATGAAATCTTACCATTTACGACAGTATGGATGGACCTCCTAGAGGGTATTATGCTCAGTAAAACAAGTTAGTAAGAGGAAAACAAATACCATGTGGTTTCAATTATGTGTGGAATCTAAAGAACAAAATAAATGAATAAAATTGCAACAGATTCATGGACACAGAGAGTGAACTGGTTGTTGCCAGAAGGGAGGGACACTGGGGGACTGGGTGAAAGAGGTGAAGGGATTAAGAAGTTCAAATTGGTAGTGACAACATAGTCATGGAGATGTAAGTAAAACATACTGGTAGGGAATATAATCAATAATATTGTGATAACTATGGCACCAATTGATGGGAATACTATGTAAAGTATATGATTGTCTAAACACTAAGGTGTACAACTGACACTGATACAAAATAAAGTTGGAAGAAAAAAAGGAATGTATTTTTAAAAATCTAAAAATGTAGTTCAATACATGTTTAAAAAAACACTGTATATTTTATGATTCCATTTATAGGGAATTTCCATGAAAAGCAAGATTATAGAGACACAAAGAGATCGGTGGTTTCCCGAGCTGGGAGTGGGAACGAGGATTGACTATAAGTGAGCATAAGGGAGATTTTGGGGTGATGGACATGTCCTAAAATTGGATTATGGTGTTTATAGGGAATTCCCATGAAAAGCAAGATTATAGAGACACAAAGAGATCAGTGGTTTCCTGAGCTGGGAGTGGGAATGAGGATTGACTATAAGTGAGCATAAGGGAGATTTGGGGTGATGGACATGTCCTAAAATTGGATTATGGTGATAATTACACAACTCTGTAAATTTACTAACGATCATTGAATTGTCTACTTAAAATGGATGAGTTTCACAGTATGTAAATTGAACCTCAATGAAACAGCTCTAAAAATAGGCCTCCCCAGGGAAACTAGTTTAGTTCCCTAAACTAGTTCTGAATTTTTTGGCAATTATTTTCAACATTCTAAGCCTAGATAACCAATATTATATTCAAGACTTGTTCATGGAAATTCAAAAATTAAATGTGTCCCCCAAACACTCAAGATGAACACAGCAGTCTTCAATATTTAACGTCATGGCCATTCTGGAAAGAAAGAGTCCAAGTTCAGTGCCATCAGTGTTTCTGGCTGCCTTCCAGGAGGGAGGCTGGAGTGAGCTTTGCCCTGGGTGACACTCTTCCTTGTCACTGATTAACCAGCTTTGTAGGAAGGCTGCTCCACCAACATCCTGCTCTGCCTGGAGTTGATACCTGGCCAAGCGTCGGTGAGCAGGAAACATGTCCTCTCGCTACCACCAAGCTGCCAGTGACAGCTACCTGGAACTTCTGAAAGAGGCGACCAGGAGGGATCTGAACCTCTCTGATGAGGATGGCATGACGCCCACACTCCTGGCCGCCTACCACGGGAACCTGGAAGCCCTGGAGATCATCTGCAGCCGAGGGTGAGTGCAGCCTGGGGTTTCCCCGGGAAACTGTTTCCGTAGGATTTGGCAGACCAGCAGCAAGAGCAGGGAATTCAGTGAAAATACTTTACCTCCTTCTAGACTAAACAATTGTCTTTCTGGGGAAAGGGGGAACATTGCCTGGAGATGCTCTCTTTACTCGCTGAGAACTGGCAATGTGGGGCAGGCTCGTCCTCTGTGAGCCGCATACAGGGGAGAAACCCTGAACTCTAAGGCATGTTTTCACTGTCATGGGGAGGATATTTTAATTCTGTGCCTTAAAAAAATGTTGTCCATAATATAAATGGTTGCCCCTTTGACAAAGAGATCACTGTTTTACTTGGTTTTAAGATGTCAACCCTGACTGGAACCAATGATGTCATTTTATTTTTTTATCTCTGCCATTAAAATCCCATAGCCTTCTGTTAACTCTTAATCCTAGGGCGGGTCCATGATTCTTAGATGAAGTTGCTGACTTTACAAGCTGTAAAAGAGACCTTAAGTCTGTCTCACCTTCATCACCTCTCTGGCAGTCAGACACATCCAGGCCACCCCCTCCCGCCTCCCTACAGATTCTAGCTCAGAGCCAGCTAGCTCTTTTCTTCTGCATGTTAACAGAGGGGCCAGGCTGTGCTGGCAACCATAACCCAAGAGGGGTAAAGAAAGAAAAAAGTGTGAACAAAGGAGCCCAGTGAGTTTATTTCAATTCAACGCTTGTTTATTTATACATGTCAGCTATGTGTCAGCCATTCTGCTAGCTGCTGGGGATGCTGCAGTCAACAAGAGACACATATTGTCCTCATGGTGATCGGATTTGAGAGAGGAAGACAGAAATTAAGTCATGTATGGTATGTGCTACAAAGGGGGTGAGCAAAGGCTTTTCTGGAGCATTTCCGTTGGGATTTGAAGGAAGAGAAGGAGCTGGCCAAATGAAGGTGGGAGGAGGAGTGTTCCACCTGAGAGCACTGTGCATTCTCAGAGCTGAAGAAGTTGAGTATGGCTGGTCATGGCTTGAGTGAGAGAGGCCAAGTGGTAAGAGACAAGAGCAGATCACAAGAGCCTTGTAAACTCTGTGTGGGGCACGGGCAGCGTTGCCATGGGCCTGCACAGGGCCGCGCCGGGTAGATTTGTGTTTGCCAGATTTGCTCAGGCAGCTGTGCAGCCATGAGAGAGAAAGCCTGGACTCTCTTAATGGTCTAGATGAGAGATGAGCAAGGGTAGAGCAGTGCTAAGGGAGATATGGATGGATTTGATGGCAGTTTAAATGTACAACTCATTATGATTGACTGGATGTTGGGCAGGTGGATAAAGGAGCAGGAGGATCAAGGCCCCAGGTTCTGGCTTCAACATCTTGGGAGTGTTGGAACCCTTTATTGAAATAGGGCACTTTAGGAAAAGTTAGAAGAACCAAAGGCAGTGGGCAGAGTTTCTGAGTTGAGAACTGAATGAGGAAGTCAGTGGAATGGCGCTTTCCCATCCCTTCTGCTGATGACACCCTGCCCCACCCCCATCAATCAGTGTTCTCCGGATCATAACACCCTGCCAGCTCTCCTCTCTCCCAAACTTTCTCCTCTACTCAGAGTGTTCCACCTCTGCTCCAAACGCACGATGGCAGCTCCTTCACAACTGTGGAAGCCCTTGCTCCCTTTGAGGTCCAATTTAAATGGCAACAGCAATGCCTAGGTTCTCTCTCTCCCTCTTTCTCTCTCTCTTTCTCTCTTTCTCCCTTCCTCCCTCCCATGCCTAAAACATTATCTTATGTTTATTATTCTGCTGGTCTTTATTTATGACAAATGTAACTTAAGCTGAACCCAGAAAATAAACCATATATATGCACACAAATTATAAAAGAAAAATGTTGTATAATGTCATGCTATTAACAGTTGTATGTTGTATATCCTATATAATAAAGAGGTAATATGCAAATTAACCATCACGCCCTTGCACAAGATGGCCGCCCCCATGTAGTCACAAGATGGCTGGCAGGGGAGGGCAGTTAGGGGTGATCGGGCCGGCAGGTGAGCAGTTAGGCATCGATCAGGCTGGCAGGGGAGTGGTTAGGGGGTGATCAGGCTGGCAGGCAGAAGTGTTTAGGGGCAATCAGGCAGGCAGGCCAGCAGTTGGGAGCCAGCAGTCCTGGATTGTGAGAGGGATCCCAAATTGAAGAGGATGCAGGGTGGGCTGAGGGACACACCCCGCACCCTCCCCAGTGCACAAATTTCATGCACTAGGCCTCTAGTATAATATATATCTACACTAATAAAAGACAAAGATGCTAATTGACTGTACCTTCGCTATGCCTTAAGCCACGCCCACCAGCCAATCAGAACAACTATATGCAAATTAACCCAACCAAGATGGCGGCCAGCAGCCATGGAGCTGGAGCAAGCAGGAGGCTTGGTTGCCCAGGTGATGGAGGAAGCCAAGCTTCCCACCTGCCCTGAGCCGGCTGTGGCCTCCTCTCATGGCAACAAAGTTTCAATTATAGAAGACAAATAAATCCCAGATACATGCTTCCAGTCAGCTTCCACTGGGAGCTTGGGTGGCTGGGGGTTGTGGCCAGCCTGCAAACAGCCATCAGCCCCTCACTCAGGCTGGCCACACCCTCATGGGGTGAGGGTCCTCACTGGGGGGCTTAGACAGCCTGAAAATGGCCCTCAGCCCCTCACCCAGACTGGCCAGGCACCGCAGCAGGACCCCTGACCCTGAAGGGGCTGTGGCCAGCCTGAAACAGCCATCAGCCCCTCACCCAGGCTGGCCAGGCACTCCTATATAATAAAA
>NW_005355502.1:1503535-1506458 GCF_000412655.1 Myotis brandtii
TCTGCTCAGCCACAAGCCAGGCTGCCGGCTGCCAGTACAGTGGTGGTGGTGGGAGCCTCTCCCGCCTCCTCAGCAGCGCTAAGGATGTCCGACTGCAGCTTAGGCCTGCTCCCCGCTGGCAAGTGGACATCCCCCGAGGGCTCCCGGGCTGCCAGAGGGATGTCTGACTGCCAGCTTAGGCCCAATCCCCCAGGGAGCGGGCCTAAGCCAGCAGGTGGTCATCCTCTGAGGGATCCCAGACTGCGAGAGAGCACAAATTTTTGTGCACCGGGCCTCTAGTAGTGTATATAAATATACATGTATAGGTATTGTATAAATGTGTGTATATTTATACACACACACACACAAAATGATATCTAAGTAGACATTTTTGGTAGCATCCTTTTTTTTTAACCCTCAGTATATAATGATAATTTTTCTCTGTGACTATACATTCTTTTATAATTTAATTTTTAGGGACTTGTTATTCAAGGCAATAAATATATTTCTTACTAAGTCTCTTTTTTGGATAAATAATCTGTTTCCCATTATTTAAACTCTGCTGTGATGAGTACATTTGTACATAAATCTTTGCTCTTATTTTCTTGAGGATAACTTCTCCAAAGTAAGATTTAAATTGGCATGTGCAGAATTTAAATAGTTTTTTGTGTATATTGACAAATTATTCTTTAGAAAGTAAGTACACATTTTTGTCAGTATCATAGGTCCAAAATGATATATCATGGTGGCTTTAATGCTCCTTTCTTTGGTTACTAGTGAAGTTGAAAATTCTTTTTATGTTTAGTGGCCATATTTGTACTTTTATGAACTGTGTGTGTATAACCTTCTCCCACTTTTTAAACAATTTTTTCCATTACTTTTCAGAGAGAGTGAAAGGGAGGGAGGGAGAGAGAGAGAGAGAGAGAGAGAGAGAGAGAGAGAGAGAGAAACATTGGTGTGAGAGAGACACATCGTTTGGTTGCCTCTTGCATGCGCCCTAACCAGGGCGGGGAGGGAACCTGCAAGCCCAGCCAGGGCTTGTCCCGTGTTTTTATTGAGATCTTCAACATTTCTCATCGATTCATAAAAAATTATTTTTAAAGTTATAATACCAGTCTTTTGTCATGATGTTACAAATATTTTCACAATTCATAATTCACATTTTTACAACAAATATTTTAAATATAAATGAAAATATGTTTTTAGCAGTTTTTAAGTTTTATTAAGTTATTTATTTTGAATACTTAATTCATATATTCTTTATTTTGATTTAAGGCTTGAGGTTTTGATCTCACTATACCTTCCCCAAGTAGTTAATCACTTATCCCAACACAATTTGCTATACAGTTCACCCTTTTCCCATTTATTTGACAAGGTAATTTCTCTCAATGCAATCTCAAAATCCAGCCCATTAAGTTGTATTTATTAAACACTGTGGGCAAACAAATTCTTCTGGCCCTACTTCTTCTAGTCCTTCCTTCTCAACTCTTGTCTTCTGATTGGTCTAGCACATCTCAGATTTTGCTTCCTTCTCCCAGAAGCATTTAAGACTGGTTGTGTGAAGTTGGCCCGGTATAGGCTGAAAAAAATGTTTTTTGAGGGTTTTCCTAAGTCACCTCGCATTTTGACCATAGCCAATCTTCAGGAACCTGTGTGAGGTCCAATTGCCAATTAGATTTAAGGGAGCTAAAACGGGAAACCAATTAAAAATTGAATTTAGAAGTTAATCAGTCACTGAGGTCTATTCCAGTCTGATGATTTCAGTGTTTATCTGTCACTACCCAACTGAGACCATGTGGTGACCATTAATATCCAAACTCTGCCTTTGTTAAAAAAAAAACAAAAACTGTTTTGCTTTCTTAGTTAAATTTAATGATGGAAAGTAATAATTACACATGTCATTCTATACTGGAAAGATGGTCCCAATTACACAAAATGTTATTTTGTTTTTAAAATGTTCATGAATTTTTTTAGTTTTGTTTCATTTTCTAAAATGGAAATGTTTCCTTCCTCTCTGATTTTAAAGGAAAACTACTTATTGTAACATTTCATATCATATTGGAAAGATACATTTAATAAAATAAAAACCACATCAATCCTCACAGTCATCGACATTTGAATGTATGTCCTCCCAGTCTTTTCCCTGTGAGAACAGGCTCACACATGTTTACTCCCCATGAAAAGGGCCATCATATTATACAAACTGTTCTAAAACCTGCTTCTCATTATTTGGCAACACATCATGGACCACTTGCACTTAAAGAGTCGAGATCCTGCCTATTTTTATTTATTTATTTTTATTTATTTATTTTTTGATGTTTTTTTTTTTAATTTTTATTTTTTTTAAATTAAATCTTTATTGTTCAGATTATTACATTTGTTCCTCTTTTTTTTCCCCCATAACTCCCCTCCTTCCAGTTCCCACCCCACCCTCCACCCTCACTCCCAACCCACTGTCCTCATCCATAGGTGCACGATTTTTGTCCAGTCTCTTCCCGCATCTCCCACACCCCTTTTCCCCCCAAGAATAGTTAGTCCGTTCCCTTTCTATGTCCCTGATTCTATTATAATCACCAGTTCATTCTGTACATCAGGTTATTTATTCACTTGATTCTTAGATTCACTTGTTGATAGATGCATATTTGTTGTTCATAATTTGTATCTTTACCTTTTTCTTCTTCTTCCTCTTCTTAAAGGATACCTTTCAGCATTTCATATAATACTGGTTTGGTGGTGATGAACTCCTTTAGCTTTTCCTTATCTGTGAAGCTCTTTATCTGACCTTCAATTCTGAATGATAGCTTTGCTGGATAAAGTAATCTTGGTTGTAGGTTCTTGCTATTCATCACTTTGAATATTTCTTGCCACTCCCTTCTGGCCTGCAAAGTTTCTGTTGAGAAATCAGCTGACAGTCGTATGGGTACTCCCTTATAGGTAACTGACT
>NW_005355502.1:1507463-1521239 GCF_000412655.1 Myotis brandtii
CGCCCTCAGCCACCAGCCCGCGCCGCGCGCACTCCGCACCTTAGTATTTTACTTCAGCACTGCGCCTCCTCTGATTCTCGGTTCCTCCTAGTTGTAGAACTTCCACTCAGCCAGCCTTCCTGTGGTTCTGGGTGATGTCCGTTCCGTCTTTTAGTTGTATTTTTGAAGTGGTTGTTTGAGGCAGCAAACTCCGGCGTTAACCTATGCCGCCATCTTGGTTTCCTCAAGAGTCGAGATCCTGCCTATTTTTAATCGCTTCATGGTTTGTTTTATGATTTCCTCATAATTTAGTTAATCAGTTGCTTGTTCATGATGTTTAGCTTAAATCCAATCTTTGTTATAAATAACTTAGGACAAACATCCTTGACATTTATCTTTACACGAGGATCTGGTATTCCCTTAGGATAAATTCTCAGAGGCAGGTTGTTGATTCAAGAGCATGCCCTGTGCTAGAGGCTGTGGCACATGCTGGGCTGGAACGGAAGGCCTTTATGTGTCCTCCAGCTGTGTCTGTCCCCACCTCCTGCCCAGCGGGACTGCTATTCTTTTTTTAAAAATACATTTTATTGATTTTTTACAGAGAGGAAGGGAGAAGGATAGAGAGTTAGAAACATCGATGAGAGAGGAACATCGATCAGCTGCCTCCTGCACACCCCCCACCGGGGATGTGCCCACAACCAAGGTACATGCCCTTGACCAGAATCGAACCTGGGACCCTTCAGTCCACAGGCCGACGCTCTATCCACTGAGCCAAACAGGTCAGGGCTGGACTCCTATTCTTAATCACTGCCTATCTGATAGGCGCATACAGAGTAGGGTTTGTTTTCATTTGAATTTCTTTGATTATTAGTGAGTCTTAATATTCCTTCTTATGTGGAAAAATGTCTTTGAAAGAATGATTTTTTTTTTCTGAGAAAGAAATTCACATAAAATCAAGTCAACTTCCAAGGGGAAGTTGAAATGGAACAAATGTTCATAGTAATTTAATATAAGCAAATTGCATATTTAGTGACAATAGGAGCAAACCAGCTGTAAAAAGTATTGCCCCAATGTACTGATCTACCAAAATCCAAGGGCAAAATATGGTTATTTAAAAATCTTTTCAGTGAAAAAAAAAAAAAATCTTTTCAGTGAGTTTCTCTTTTAGAAAAAAAGGGGAGATAGGAAAAAAATCAACATGACTAAATGTGTCCACAGGAAACCATGTAATATCAATATTGGACTCATGAGGTGGGGCCCGTTGTGAACACCTGGCTGGATGTGTATCTAATGATTTCATGGAGAATTTATATTGATATAGACACCGGGGTTGAACGACAAAGACTGAGTTTGAAGACCCCAGGAAACCTGTCACTGGAAAATGTTTTGATGTCAGTTGCACATCCATTTGGAAGGTGGTCTGTCAGTAGGATTTCTTCGAGAGGACATACTGAGATGCACTGGGGCGTGAGTCACTACTGACGGCTTCATCTGTAAACCTGGAATTTTGCATTCAAAATATTCTTAACAGAAGACCCTTTTTTATTATTATTGATTCCAAAGAGGAAGGGAGAGAGATATAAAGATAGAAACATTAATGATGAGAGAGAATCATGGATTGGCTGCCTCCTGCATGCCCTGTAGTAGGGGGGTGATCAAGCCCACAACCCGGGCATGTGCCCTTGGCGAGAATCGAACCTGAGACCCTTTAGTCTGCAGGCTGACACTCTATCCACTGAGCCAAACCAGCTGGGGCAGAAGACCCATCTTTGCTATCACCACAGGTTTTCTTCATGTTACTTCTATCTTGAGAGGATCATTGAAGATCCCTTGAGATGGAAAATTCCACTACTCTGTGGCTTGAAGTGTGTAGATTTAACCCAAGCTTCTTTTTTAAAAAAATGTTTTTGTTAATCCTCACCAGAGGATATTTTTTTCCCATTGATTTTTAGAAAGAGAGGAAGTGGGGAGGCGAGACAGAGAGAGAGGAACATTGATGTGAGACACATCAATTGGTTGTCTCCCACACACGCTCAGCCGGAATTGAGGCTATAACCGAGGAGGTACATGCCCTTGATCAGAAGTGACCCCCAAACCCACCAATCTGCAGACAGAAACGCCAACCCCTGAGCCAAACCGGCTAGGGCTAACCCAAGCTTCTTAATACCCTTTAACATCCCACCACCGCTCACTCCTCTCAATAATTTCTTTTGTAATTTTCCAATCCCAAGACTAATTTCAGACAAAGTAATCAGTGTGTTTTGTTATATTTATAGTAATGTCTTCATCGCTTTGTCCTTTAAATGTGGTGTTTAGTTACAGCAATAACTGCACTGCTGTTGAGAGGCTTCCTTTGGTTCAAGACAAGTAAATCAGGCCGTGCCCAGAGCCCCTGGGAAGCAACCACCCAACACAACGGTGTCATCTAATACTTCCTTCCCCTCCTCTGTACAGCTCCGTGCACTCTGCTCGCGTGTAAGAACACTCTGGGCTCCCCACCTGTGGCAGTCAGTCACCCCGTGAGGAGGTTGCCAGCCGCCAGTTTACGGGCTGGCTGTAGCCCAGAGATAGTTTTATTTGGACTTCACTGTCCTTTCCTTTTAAATCTGAGCCAACATTTAAAAATCAAAAAGTTTCTCAGGAAATCCTGGATTTCTGGCTTGAAACTGGAAGTTCTGGCAATACTGTGCCTGCTCTTTCCAAGTGGCACTCAGCCACGGCTGAGCACCGGCCGTCTTCCTAGAGGGAGCTTGGAAGGACAAAGCTGGCCCTGTTCCCTTCTCACACCACCCGCTCTGCATCTTCAGGCTGAGTTTGACACTCATGCCAGGAGATGTAGATGCCACGAAGGACAAAAAGACACAGGCCTTGCCCCGGCCGGGTGGCTCAACTGGTTGGGGCATCATCCCATACACCAAAAGGTCGTGGGTTGGAATTAGGCGGATGCAGCGAGCAACAGGGGCGTTTATTAGAGGGAAGGGGGATGGAGCCACACCTGGGAAGGTTAGGATTCAGCCTCCGCTGTCCTTGGAGTTGAATTTTATGTGCAAAAATCGAAAGAGGTGGAGGCTGGGGGATGTAACTGTTCTAGTCTGATTGGATAGAGTTCGTTGTCCTTCAGACCGATCAGTGCTGGCCATGGAGGCTGTGGGCTGCAGGCGCCATTGGTATCGGTGGCCTGCTGCCTGGCCCTCGGTGCCGCTGCCTCCTGTTGTGTGGGATAAGGTGACCGCAGGCTGTTCCACGAAATGAGACTGGGCCACTTTCACGTTTGGTACTTTCTAGTCCATCTGAGCCGAGTGTCCTCTGCTGGTCTGTCACCTAGCGGGCGGGTTTGATCCCCTTTCAGCTCTCACATCGATGTTTCTCTCTCTCTCTCTCTCTCCTACTCTGCTGTAAAAAAGAAGAAAATTTTACCTTTTGCAACAGCATAGATGGACCTGAAAAACATTAATGTAGGTGAAATAAGTTAGTCAGAGAAAGACAAATTCCATATGATGTCACTCATATGTGGAATTTAATGAACAAGCTGAACTACCAAGCAAAATAGAGACAAGACTCATAGACAGAGAGCAGGCAGACAGCCCTGGCTGCTGTAAAAAGGAAGAAAATTTTACCTTTTGCAACAGCATAGATGGACCTGAAAAACATTAATGTAGGTGAAATAAGTTAGTCAGAGAAAGACAAATTCCATATGATGTCACTCATATGTGGAATTTAATGAACAAGCTGAACTACCAAGCAAAATAGAGACAAGACTCATAGACAGAGAGCAGGCAGACAGCCCTGGCGTCGGGGAGGGGTGATGGGGGTGGGTAGAAGTATTGAGCAAAAGCAAAAAAAAAAAAGAGAGAGAGAGGTGATTGTGGAATGAGAGGAGGGTAGGTGGAAATGGAAGAGGGCATAGAGGGAATACATGGTGATGGAAAATTTTTTAATTTAAAAAAATTTCAAAAGCCAATAAAATAAATCAATAAAACCATATCCTTGGGTGAGGATTGAAAAAAAGAAAGAAACAAAAAAGAAAGAAACAACGAGGGCAAACAGGCTTTGCCCTCTGAGGTATGTTATCTACTCGGGGAGGCAGGGCATAAACATCTGACAAATGAGTAAGTCTGTACGTGTTGGAAAACCACACGAGCTGTTGCAGGGCCGCAGGAATCTGCTGAATGGTGTGAGGGAAAGCTATGTCACGTTAAGGATTTGGAGTTTGGAGACAAGGGAAATGATAATAGGTGATGTTTATTGAATATTCACTATGTGCCAAGCACTTCTCTAATGATTTGCATATTAACTTATTCACATAACGATTCTGTGAGTAGGTAATATTATCCTCAATTTGCAGATGAGGAAACTGAGCCTAGAACAGCTTGAAGCCCTGTCACTGGGAACGGAGGAAAGCTGGGTGTGTAAGCATGACTGTGTGGTGCCGGAGCCCAGGTGTGCTGCCTGTGTGCCCCTGGGCGGTCCATCGCCCGCTCTTGGTCTTGTTTCACTCATCTGATAGTTATCCTCATCTTCCTGCTCGATGAAGATTGGGTTGGTTGTTGGCGGCGGGGAGAAGGGGGCAGTGAATGTGTAAATGCTCGTAATTGAAAGGCATGAGGAGGCCAGGGTTTCCACAGGGGAGCTAGGAATCAGACTCATCAAATTGTTGGACTCTGGTTAGGCCGCATTAACTAGTACAGCTCTTCTCAGCCTGGCAGTGAGCTGGCAATCTGGGGATCCAGATTCTCATTTAGGAAGTCTGGGCTGGGGCTCTTCGGACCTGTATTATCAGAATTCTCAGCGTGATGTGGGGCCAGGGCCATGGGCAACAATAGGTATCACTTACTTTCCATTTGTGCCTGTTTGTAACTCAAGCCCAGGGTGGGGTGGGGTAACCAGGGCCGGACTTCAGTAGGCATGCATCGACTTCACAGATCTTCACTGAGCCCCTACCTGGCTGTCTCTGTACCAGGAATGGGTCTCTGGCCTGAATATCATCTACTAGTGCCCCCAATTCCACCTTAAAACACTGCAAAACTCTTCACACGTGTGACACTGTAATTGCATGGAAGTAAGTAAGTGGAGGAATCGGTGGAGATGTTCCTGTGAATAATGGCTGCTTTACTTTGCTCTGTGACTCGGGGGCGGGGGGGGGCGGTGCTGGAAAACGCTCTTAGTAGCTCATGAAAGATGACTGCTAAATTGCTGGGAAGTTCGAGAGTAAAACACAAACATTATTAATAAAATTATATAAACCCATAATTTAAAGAATTATATTTAAAAATACTAAAAATGATTTATTTCCTAATTGTTTTACTATTATTTCTTCTCTTAAGATTATGCATGCCTATTCTATCTACATGGTGGGAATAACATATAATGGTCTGCTACAGCACATCCTCCAAATTCCATGTCCAGGAGTGTTGCATAAGTAGCTTGAAATTCACTATGGCGGCTGTGTTTACACCACATAAATTGGCACACATTATAAAGCAGGGCTTTGATTGTTTTCCTGGATGAGCCAGTTGTGAAACATTTACTGGAGAAATTTTAATTAATCTGAGTTATATGTCGCAGCTCTCTTTCCCTCTCATTAGGCATGTGAACCAATTCTGGCCAATGAGACAGGAAAGTTGCTTTTTGAGGGAGTGTTTTAGAAATATTTTCTTGCTTAAAATAAATGAGACCCAGGATAGAAATGGGCTTTTTCTGTTTCTGGCCGTACGATGTCCGGATGGGACATACCTAGACTTTCAGTGGTTATCTTCTAACAATGCCAAGGCAGGGTTAACAGGCACTGTTCTTTCTTCCTTTCTTTATTAGGACCTTATATTCAGAGGAAACAATGAGCTGTATTTTTGATATTTTCTCTTCTAGAGGGGACCCTGATAGATGCGACATCTGGGGAAACACTCCTCTACATTACGCAGCCTCCAATGGTCACGCCCACTGCGTCTCATTCCTGATCAACTTTGGTGCCAACATCTTTGCCTTGGACAATGATTTACAGTCTCCATTGGATGCTGCTGCCAGCAGAGAGCAGAATGAATGTGTTGCTCTCCTGGATAAGGCAGCCACTGCCCAGAACATCATGAACCCCAAGAAGGTCACCAGGCTGAAGGAGCAGGCTCAGAAGAACGCCAGGAGGCAGATCAAAGAGTGTGAGCGGCTCCAGGAGAAGCACCAGAACAAGATGGCCCGCACCTACAGAAAGGAGGAAGCCGGGACTCTCTCTTCTTCCAAGAGCACTCTTTCTAGGTCATCTCTTTCAAATGCGTCTGCTTCCAGCACATTTGGGTCACTGTCTAAGGGCATTAAAGGCACCTTCAAGATACAGTTCAAGAAGAATAAAGATACAGCAGAGCAGGGAGGGAAGGGGGGCCGAAACGGGCAGAGGAACGTGATGGAAGTGTTCAGCGAGGAGGAAGAAGACACATTCTCAGGGGAGTCCAGAGAGAAGCTCTCAGCAGAGGACAGCTGTGCGCAACACGAATCCATTCTCAGTCGTCCAGGTCTAGGGAATATTGTTTTTAAAAGGAACAGAATATTGAGTCCTGAAGACATGTCAGACGACAAGAGAGAGTTGGAGTTTAAAGTGTCCAGTGAATTGTTTCAGCGACAAGGAGCAGCACAGCCTGAGGAAGCAGAGGCTGATGAAGAGGGAGATGGAAACAGCTTGGAAGAGGCCTTGCCTTGGGATGAGGATGTGGTGGAGTGGGAGGAAGACGTGGGGGACGCTACGCCCCTGGAAGTGTTCCTGCAGTCCCACCACCTGGAACAGTTCCTTCCGTTTTTCATGAGAGAGCAGATTGATCTAGAAGCTCTGTTGCTTTGCTCCGATGAGGACCTTCAGAGCATACAAATGCAGCTGGGTCCCAGGAAGAAAGTTCTCAATGCTATAAACAGAAGGAAGCAAGTGCTCCAGCAGCCTGGCCAACTGGTCGACACCAGCCTGTGATGGCGTGCCTGACCAGCAGGGGGAGCCTGCAGCGTGGGCAAGGCAGTGCCCACTGGATGCACTCCAGGCAGTACCTGCTCTCTACTGAATGCCACAGCTGGGGATGGTGTCTAGGGTTTTGGAAATGCCCACCTAAAAGTTTGAGGCCCAAACTACTCTGAGAAAGTCTCTATACCTATACAAATAAACCACCAGTGAGAAACTCAAGGAGACCTGGGAATAAAAAATGGCGTTTCTCTTCAGTTTTATTTTTAATATTTATGAATATGGAAAGGGTTAAATGGATGGCAGAGAAAAAGACTTTACTTTTCCAACTCTAGGTTTAAGATTATAACTCTCTTCACACTGCTTTTTACTTTCTGATTCTCATGGCCTGGGGATTCTAACTCCAGTTCTGTCCTTAGCTCTAGACTTTGTTTATTGGTGGAGATCAAAGTTCCTTCATTTGTGTGAGATTTGAAACCCAACTGAAATGTATCTAAACCTTTAACACAGTGGTTCCCAACATGGGGCACATGCCCCACAGGGGAGGCAGGCAAATTGATTTTTAAGGGGGGCAATTAGAGAATGAGTTATTAACCGTGAATTTTTTGCAGTTATTATGGTTCTAGGGGCCTCATATACAGTATATAAATATATATTGTGACATATTATGCATTTCAGTGCTCTATTATGTTTTGAAACTGTATTTGCTATTTTTTCATATCACTTCATATTATTATTTTTTAACAATTTCTTAGTGATTTCTTTCTCAGTACTTCAACTGTCCTTTTGATCTTTTATTTTTCTCTTTCATGGGTGCCATGTTCTTTGGAAGCTTGTTTAGACCAAGTTAATAGCCTTTTAGGCTTCCTTTATGTGAATAGGAGTTCACTTTTTGAGTAATAGGAAATCTGGAGTTCACTTTTTGAATAATAAGAATTGTGTGTCACGGGGCGGGGGGCATCAGGATTTTAGAGATGCTTAGGTGGGACGTGACCAAAAGAAGGTTGGGAACCACTTCTCTAACAGATGTCTACATGTTTGCAAGTAAAGAAAGTGGATCTACTATACTTCTGCCTGAGTACCCAGACAGGGTGTCAGGTAGGGAGAGTGAAGAGAGAACTGGAATATAGGGTACCCGCTATGGACGGAACTGTGTTTCCCCCAAATTCATATACTGATGTCCTACCCGCCAATGTGACTGGCTTTGGAGATAGGACCTTTATCAAAGAGGTGATTAAAGTTAAATGGGGTCATAGATGGGGCCCTAGTCCCATATGACTGGTGCCCTTATAAGAAGAGAGAGACACCAGGGATGCACATGCACAGGGAAGAGGCCCCGTGAGGGCACAGCAAGAGGACGGCCATCTGCGACCCAGAGCGAGAGGCCTCCGGGGAACCAGGCCTGCAGACACCTTGGTCTTGGACTCCCAGCCTTCAGAGCTGTAGGAAAATAAAGTTCTGTGTCTAAGCCGCCCCATCTGTGGTATTTTGTTATGAAGCCTGAGCAAGAGGGTGGGAGGAAGGGAAACAAACATACAGGGGACAAAGTCTGGCTTATTTGGTGATTTTTCTAAGGGTGCTTACCCTCTGAAACTTAAAGGGGAAAATACCTAGGTTCTTTGTAAGGAAAATTTGATTATAAAAGTAACCTTTACATTGTCTTGCTCACTCCGTGCCTCTTTCATTTCCTGTTGCCCATCCCCGTTGGTGCATGTCTGAGTCCATGCCGCTTCTGTAACGTAAGTGGGCAACGCTGCTCTGACACTTTTTGAGTGGCAGCTCAAATTCAAACCAAAACCTTACTGAATAGTTAAGCTTCACTGCATTTTTATTGCCAGACTTACATCAGATGACATTTACCATCAATTACGTGTATAAAGTAGAAACAGCGATTTCTTCAGCATGCTTCCTGGCTCACGTCGGTCTGGGTATTTCGGGAGGCACCACGGAGGATGAAAGCACAGGGAGGGGTGTGATGGACAGTTGGCTGGGTTCACAATGGATGGACTCAGAGAGGTGTCAGTCTTCGAGTCAATAACTATGTACGAAGGGATGATTATGTTTGCAGACACTGCATTTTGTTGGTCTGGAATAAAGTGAAGTTGTATTTGCTTTCCATAAGGTGCACAAATGCAGTGGTCACCTGGGAGGCACTTGTGCCCGATCCTGCCTCTGTTAGGACCTGAACTGCAGGTGCCGGACCCCCTCTCCAGGTGTCCCCGGGTCTGCCCGAGACCCGCTGCTGGGCTGTAGTAGAGGCCACTCGGAAGTGCTGCTGTTAACGGAAAGGGTGCTTTCCAGTGGCGCATTGCCCACGCTCGTCAGAGGTGAACATAATGAAGCCTGTGACGTCTAGCAAATGGGAGGCGGTGTGAGCTGGGAACCCGCGGGCCACTCACCGGATGAAGGCAGAGGGTGGAACGCCCCGGTGCTTGAGACAGGGAAAGGCAGGCGGTGGAAGTGCTGCTGGAACTCAGCCTGTACGATTTCATTCTGACCGCTTCATCGAGGTGATCCTTTCTAGTTGGGATTGTCTGTGCTGCCCTGCTGGAGGGAGGGGTAGCAATTGGCTCAGCAAATATGGGGCGGGGGAAGGGGGGAGCGTGTGTTTGCTCAGAACTGAACGCTCTCACCGTAATTATCCCTCAGCCTTTGTGTGGATTCTGGGATGACATAGAAGGGTATGGATCTGAAGGACACATGGATTTAAATACCTCATATAAAAATCCCATCACAGTGCTGGGTTAGAAAGGGGGAAACATGTCTTCACAGTGAATAACTGAACCTGTGAGGCCAGGAGGGGCCATTAGAAGTTAAGTGTATGTTTTGAACTGTGGCATTTTACTGTAATTACAGTGGCCCAGCTGGTAGAGTCCATAGGCTTATCAACCACTCCCTGAACTAAAGGGTAAATGCTATGTCTGTGATGATCACAACACTATAGCCCGCTGGGCACTGGCTCAAAATGTATGAACAGAACAGTCAGAATTAGCGTGGGGCCTACATGTCAGGGAGCAAATGAAGCGAAGTAAAGGGTTCCCTCTTCCCTGCCAGAGGCCAGGCCCGCCTCACGCCGGTGCGAGCTGTGCAGGGCACTCCTCTCTCAGCCACGGTGCCAGGCTCCGGACTGGGCACGCGACCACGATGGGCCAGCGAGCCTCAGTTCTGGGACTTTAACTGCTGAGGAAGAGACCCTGTCTCTGCGGGGGCTGCTGGAGGGGCTGACAGGCGCTGCCGGCCACCGCCCTGCCCCCGGGGAAACCTGCTGATGGTGGCGCCAACCCTGCAGAACCCTGGGTCTTGCTGGCACCTGGAGCCCGGGTGCAGCGGTGGCTGACCATTGCCTACATCCTTCTTAACTACACGCACCAATAAATGCCATTCCCCATCCATGGACGCATTCAGCTTAAGACGGTTGGAGTTGTGGTCTCTACCACTTGTCACCAAAGGAGTCCTGACCAACGTGGAAGCTAAACTGTTCCCCGAACCTTTAATTGTAAGAAGCAAAACACAAAAGGCTACACAATGCCTGGTTCTCCTTATATGAAACGCCCAGAAGGGGCGAGTCTATACGATGGGGAGTAGGTGAGTGGTTGCTGGGCTGGGCGGAGGGCTCGGGGCTTCTCCTCGGGTGATGAAAATGCCCCGAATCACACGGTGGTGAAGGCTGACCACTCTGACCACGGTTTTCATACTAAAAACCACTGACCTGTACACTTTAATTTTGTGGTGCACACATTGTACCTCAATTTAAGAAACAGAACAAAATTAATTACCGTCATTGGCACTCCCCCAGCGAGTGAGTGGGAGCACTTGCGCCCTCGCTTTCCTTGCCATGAGGGACAGAAGTTACCGAAGCAAAAACTGCAGAAAAGGAAATCGCTTTATTTCCAGGAGATACAAGAGCCGGTGGGATGCCTGGGGAAGGGGTGCTGCTGCAGCCGCACGGCGGGCCCGCCACCCAGCTCCCCTCAGCTACAAGGCAAGGAGGATCTCACCAATTAAGGTAAGACAGGATGAGCACAACACTACAGCCCGCGGGGCACGGGGTTCCCTCGTTTGATCTAGAAATTACAGGACAAGTGGCGGCAAGGCCCCTGGAGTTGCAGCGCCGCCTCGGCGGCCACGCTTCGCGCTATTTCCCAGACGACCAGGAGTCATACACTAATTTGGCCGCAACCGCGTCCTCCACCGCCATTCCTGGAAGGACAGAAATTGGGTCACTTTTTGTCAGAACAGCTTTTCCTGAAGCAGCCCTGTCCGTGGTGCTGACGGCCATCAGGGCATCAAGACGGTGTCCAGGAAGCGCGGCTCAGAGGGTCTGCGGAGGGCAGGCCCCGGCAGGGAATCTGATGCTCAGCAAGAAATGCCCACAACGGACTTCCGGTGTCCTCCCAGGTTCAGTCGGGGTCAGGAGCGTTCAGTGCAGGCCCGATGGTAACTGCTGAGGCCTGCGCTGTGGGCTCGGCCTCCTGAGTGGGCAGAAGCGCCGACACAGGGACACAGTGAGCCCGGCTGTGTGCCAGCCAGACTTCCTTTACGGACACCAAAGTCGGAACTTCATATAATGCTCATGTTCTGAAATCTAATTCACACACATCAGGTCGCACAAAAATAGGCGGTTTGGCCAGGTTCCGCCCACAGGCTGCAGTGCGCTGGCTCCTGTTCCATCCAAACGCCAACTCCTTCACCTCGAATGGGTATTATTTTCCTCAAGGGCAGGGTACTTGAGGAAACTTTTGTAGCCCAGTACAGAGCCTGACACATCGCAGGTGTTTAATATGCACCTGCCACGTGTGTCCATTTCCTTGTCTGGTGGGTGGAGAGCTGGCTGAGCCAGCCCCTGCTGGGCCCGCCTGCAGCCCGGCTGGGCCCCATGGAGGCTGTGCCCCAACCAGCAGGAAAAGCAGTCTCGGGTTGGGTCTCCCTGCCATTTCCCTTCAGCTCTCCATCTTTTAACCTCTTTCCCTTTCACCCCCACCTCTGCAGCAGTTTCAGTGGCATCTGTGTCTAGATGAGGCTGCTGATATGTGCTGTGTGTGAGCCACCCTACCCCGCACTTCACACACACCAAACACCAGGCGTCAGGCGGTCAGGGAGCCCTCGTGGATCAGTGAGGCCCCAGGAGCGGCAGAGGCACCCACCCCAGGGCTGCCTGACTCGAGTCCATGGGCACAAGCACGTCACTACGGCACGTAAATAACGGACCCAAATGGCGGAGTCACAACTAGTCCGCCCCGGGGCCTGGTCACTCCTTCCTCCTCCCCCCAATGGTTAGATGTGCCCGGAGCAATGGCATTACCCAGAGACTTGAACACCGTGGTCTTCTCACAGAGGGCTGGCTTCACTCCCGCCACCACCTCTCCCAGCTCAGCAAAGATCTCTGCCTGCAAAGTGAGCACACGGGCCGGCCATGCAGCACACGCCTGCCCAGCGGCTGTACAGCTGGTGGCAGGGGGCAGCCTGGGAGTGGGTAAGAGATAAACCTGATGAGCAGACCATCTGTAAACTGGGTGCGGTCAGGGCAATGCTTCCCCCTAGAACCCGCTGGGGACCCTCTGCCTGTGTGACACGGCGAATGCCCGCGGCGGGGTGTCCTGCGGGACACTGGCCAGCAGGAAACGGCATGTGCCTCCCTCAGCACTCACTCTGCAGCCGCTCTGGCTTACATGCCCCGATCACCAAAGAGAGGGCAGAAGGTGGCCCACCATCGCCATACTTTGTTGGCAACATTGGAGGTTTCTAGGCTCAACAGGCCCCATTCCCTAGGCCCCTGGTAAAGCCAGCAGCCTTTCTCTCCAGGCACAGGGGCAAAAACAGGCCGCCAGCAAAATGGCCATGTCATTCTAAAAGGGGATTAGAAATGAGTGAGAGATGTTTAGGCTCTGTCACCCCGAAATGAGGTGGGGGTGAATGAGGCCTGGAGCGGGCCAGACAGGGGGAAGCCCATGAGCCTGGGGCCCGGCGAGGCCACCAGGAAGCAGCACCAGGAGCAGAGGCTCACCCCCGACAGCAGCACGTCTCCAGACTCCTTGAGGGCTGCCTCCCGGGAGTCCACGTACAGCACGGCGCCCGCCAGGAGCTGGTCGTCCAGCTCTCTCCAGTCCGGTCTGCTGGCTCCCACGGCTAAGGAACAGCACGAGAGACCTGAGCGCAGACAGGGGCCGGGGGTCTCGGGGACGCCCCTCCGCACCAGCAAGACTAAATGAATGCCCATTCACAAGAACAGAGCCTGCCATGTGTGGTCTTGCCATTTCCTAGCCCACTCATTCCCTAAAGATTGTGAGGCAACTAAGCGTTCGTCTATCGGGTACCTACCACCTGGGAGATGTGTCACACGTATTATTTAATTCACTTTGTGTCTGGTTCCCATTTAAAAGATGTACTAACTGAGGCTCAAAGAAGCTCAGGTGCTTGCCACAGGTATGTATCTTGTGCGTGTACACCTAAGGCTCTGAGACAGTGCCGTTCCTTTCACCCTCTTCCATTTATGGGGGCGGTGACTTCCTTACCCAAACCCTGGCACTTCTTCAGAACCCTGACTGCCTGTTTGGTCTTCACCATTCCTGCCCCTCACCTCCAACCACTTCTCTCCTAACTGTGACCAGGGAGCCTGGTGCCAGTGTCTGGGAGAAGCCAATGCAGAGCAAGCTGGCTCCACCCTGGTGCAAGCTTCACGCCCTCTGCAGCCCAGAGCCACTCAGCTGATGCCTGGCCTGGCGCATCGGCTAACACAGAGCTGTAACCAAGTGCCTGCAGGGCCATGCAGACAGCGACTATGAGCGAGCTGTCAGAGGGGCTGGGAACGGTGGAGACCCCAGCATGCAGCAGAAGCAGGCCCTCTGAGGGCCCAGTCACCAGCGAGC
>NW_005355502.1:1521292-1521917 GCF_000412655.1 Myotis brandtii
GCCGGGGCGCCGGGGGGGGGGGGGGGGGGGGGGGGGGGGGGGATGCAGGCCACTGCTACACTGCTAGCTATTCCAGCTTCTTTTGAACAGAAGCAGGACATCTATTTGCATGTGTTATTTCTTGATTTTTAGAACATTCAATGGCCCAAGCAAAACACATCTGCTGGCGGGCCCAGCCCTGGCCCGTGGCCAACCCACCTTGGAGGGAGAAGTGAGGCTACACCAGCGTAAGGCAGCGTCATGTGCCGCCAGCTTTCCCTGCCGCCCGCTCCTCTCTCCTGTTCTCCCTCGCCCTAATGCTCAGAGAGAGAGTGGTGTAAAACCCGAGCATCTTGAAGACCGTCTGTGTGAGAAGTTCTCCAGCACAAAGGCACTAACGAAGCTCATAAATAAACCATCAGATGGTGGGAAACCCCGGCCTCTCAGGCCACCTCTTCTCATTGCTCTGCTCCCCGGTTCTGAGCAGGACAAGCTCTCAAAGGGTTGGGTGAGGCCACTCGGGCAGATGGAGGTGGGCCAGGCAGCAGAGGCAGGGCCGCTCAGGCTGGCTCTGCCCTGCTTCAGAGGGGCTAGACTGGGGGAGAGCCAGACCCTGGTTGGTGGAGTGCAGGTGAAAAGGAAAATG
>NW_005355502.1:1522056-1533001 GCF_000412655.1 Myotis brandtii
GGGGGAGGGGGGGGGCTGCAACCTAGTTCAGTATCTGGTTACAACTGTAGTCTTACTTCCCACTCCTTGGGCAGAGCTGCAAAACCTAACCCCAGGGCCCGGCCACAGCTGACTTGAGCGGAGCTGCAGGGACCCTCAGAGGCCACCACAGGAGGAGCTATAGGTCAGACTCTCCCCACGAGTTCAGTTCTGGCTTTGGATCCAGAATTCCCCTGGACGAGCAGATCTGCGAAATAAATATTTCGCAGCCTCTGCAGCAGTGCCTGGCACAGGGCAGGCATTCAGTAAGTGTTTGAGGATGAGTGTGTAATCAGGACACTTGCTCTTGCAGCTCACCTGCCAATGTGTACAGGGATCTCAGGTTCTGAGTTCAGGCATGTGCTTGTCACTAAAACACAGGACACCGAGAACATGTTTAAATGCCCTGGTCTCTGCCTGCTCATGCACCAGAATCCAGTCTTCTTACTGAAAACTAATACTGAGTAGCATTTAAGAGCCTCAGTTCAAATCCCAGCTCTGCGGCTAAGGACCTCTGACTTTGAACAAATTAGCAACTGGCTTAATTTCTCTGTGCCTTAGTTTACCCATCTGTAAAAAGGGGTTGTAATAAAAATAGCTCCTACTTCGTGAGGCTGTTGAAAGGATTAAATGACAGGTAGCACACATAAAGAGTTTAGAACAGCATCTGCAATAGCTCCTGCTATCACCCCAGGGCCACTTTATGTTCAGAGGCCCCAGGAATTCCCATGTTTAATATTTTATTTATCTATTCATTTATTCTTTTTTAGAGAGGCAGAGTGAGAGGGATAGAGAGGTAGAAACATCGATGAGAGAGAAACATCATAGATCGGCTGCCTTCTGCATACCCCCTACTTGGGATCAAGCCCACAACCTGGGTATGTGCCCTGACTGAGAATCGAACTAGTGACTTCCTGGTTCATAGTTTGACACTCACACTGAGCCACACCAGCCAGGCAGAAACTCTTATATAGAGTCACACCCATCCAATCACATACCAGAAAGTATTCACATTTCACATTAAATGTCTTTTGTGTTGTAATTTTTTTGTAGTTCTAAATGTTAAAAATAAATGAGTCATTTGGCTTTGTCATTTAAACTTCATTACATGAAAAAACTGAGCTGTGACTGGCCAATTGCCATAATGTTACGTTACATAGAAATTCTACTAGTTTCAGGTTTGCGGTTTTTGTTTCATGTTTTGGAGTGAATACTGTTTCTAGGGCTCACAGGTCTCTGAGGCCCGTGTGAAGCTTGGCATGTGGCAGAACACAGTTCTGCAGCTGCGGCCCTTGGTCCAGCCTAGGGGCCAGTCCACCACCAACTACCAGACACCGCACCACTTACCATTGATGTGAGCCCCCGGCTTCACCCATTCGCCAAACAAAATGGGCTCTGTTGCCATGGTGACTGTGATGATCACATCGGCACCTGTCACAGCCTCCTGGACGGATGAACAGACCTGCACCTCTCCCTCCACTGTGTCTGCAAACTTCTCGGCATTTTCTTTAGTGCGGTTCCATATCCTCACCTTCGTTGGGGGCAGCAAGAGGGACATGGGTGCCATGAATGTTTGGCTATTTACGTTTCAACGAGCCCAGACATCCCGAGGAAAGCTGAACCCCTCGGGGTCAGGCTGTGCTTGTGACTGTAAGTCACTCCAGGAAGAAGGGAAGTTTCATCAAGGAGGCAACATTAATCTGCGCAGACACCTGGCCAGATATTTGAAAATGACCTTCCTCCAGCCCTTCCTTCTTAAAGAAGGGAGTTTTTCTTTGTTTCTTTTTATTTATTTACTAAAGGCCCATCGTGCACCAGTGGGGTCCTTCAGCCTGGCCTGCACCCTCTCGAAATAAGGGAACCCTTGGGGGATGTCAGACTGCCTGCAGGGATCGGGCCAAAATTGGCAGTCTGACATCCCCCAAGTGATGTAGTAGTGCGCAAAGTATCAGGAGGCTGGGGAGGAGCCCGAGTCCAGGCTGGGCACCGACCAGCTCCCGCTCATCATGGCTCCACTGCGTCTGCCGCCACCGCTCCATAGCGCTGCCTTGGAGGTGGGAGAGGCTCTCCTTGAAGGAGAACTGCTCAGTGAAGACCTCATAGTGGCTGTAGGCCTGGACCCCAGCCCCCAGGATGCACAGCACTTCACTGCTGGGTGGCTTCAAAAACTGTCGCAACTGCACTCGCCAGCTGTAAGCCTGGTGTCTGGTGCCTGTCAGTCAGCTGAGCGGCACTCCTGCTGTGGGAGTGCACTGACCCCTGGTGGTCAGTGTGCATCTTAGTGACTGGTCAACTGGTCGTTCGGTCGTCTGGTCATTTAGGCTTTTATATATATAGATTTTTTTTATTGAGAGTATTACAGATGTCCCCCATTTTAGGAGAGACATTTTTCAATTCTACATAGGACATACAACATCATTAATGCAATAGCTACTACATAGCCCAATAATTAGCAGAGCAACTTCTGGACCTAGATGGGCTTAGACTCAACCCTGCTCTCTCACTTACTTCCCTGGAGTTACTCAACCTCATTTAGCCTAAGTTTCCATGTCTGTAATATGGGAATGATAAAGGAGTCATAGCAGGTATGGGGTTCTCTGTGGCAGGGCTTTGTGTGGAATAACTTGATCTCTGAAGGGCCTGTAGGGAGTTAAAGATCAGAGGGTCTGAGGAGTGAATGGTGCAGTGATGTAAAGGGCAAGTGTAGTAGCTACAATTAGATCCCTGGCAGTGGGACTGGACAGCTTGCCTAGCAGATAGCCATGTCTGGAGAGGGGCTGCCAGCCTTCAACTGAAAATGAGACCTAAACAATCTCTCATAAGGAAATATAATGTAGAAATAAACCTGTGTCTACATAAGTTTATCAACCAAGGTTCTGTGCATGCAAATGCAAACCCAATACAATACGCCCAGTCATAAGAGAATGGTTAACCATACCACCCTTCTTAATAGAAAGTTATGCAAATATTATACAAAAATTAAGGAATCTATGAAAGTAGTGATGTTAGAACATTCAATGAAAAGATGGGATATATAACTTTGTATATCTAATATGATTAAAACATAAAATGCTGGTGAGGGAAGATTGGAAACTGTGAACTGTTGCTGTTTTTAAAATAGACATAAGGGCATTTTTCTGTTGTTCTCGTCCTTATAGTCCACATTTACCAATTAACCTAAAAACATCATACTTTAAATCAGCCCCAGCACTCTCACACATGTGCAAAAAATAAAAGCAGAATCAAATATTCCCAGTAGGAAGAGTGAGGCATGTCTGGCGAAAGGTAGGCCCATATCTGGGCTGTAGAAGGGGGTGCTGTAGGCTCCTGCTCTCTAGGCCTCTCCCAATTCCTGAATCCATAACCCTGAAGACTTAGACTCCCAGGTTCTCCTAAGAGACGTGTGTGTGTGGGGGGGGGGGGCACAAAAGGACAAGTGAGGGGACTAGGCGACAGATAATATAGCCCTTTAAACTAACTGCTAGGCTGGCTGCACCCTCAGACAAACCCTGTGAGCTGAGACACTGGGAAGAGGTGATCAGGCCTCCCCGCCTCTTTGTCGGACCCAGGAATTATGGGAAAGTCATTCAAGGATGGTTGAGATGGGACTCTCCCTCACTGTCCAGCACGGTCCTGCTGCAGTGACGGAGCAGACCCCAGCCAGGGCAGCTCCCCAGTGCCCAGCCCTCCCAGGACTTACCTCCTTGAAGGAGAACTGCTCAGTGAAGACCTCATAGTGGCTGTAGGCCTGGACCCCAGCCCCCAGGATGCACAGCACTTCACTGCTGGGTGGCTTCAAAAACTATTTGAGAGAAATGAAAAGGAAAGGCTCATGGAGACATTGCAGCGAGTGAGGAACACATGGGTTTGAGCCGGGTGGCTCCGCCCACCTTCAGCTCCCTCAAGCATGCGCTGGCAGCACCCCCGCCCATCCCCGGGGAACCACCAGTTAATGCTCTGTTTTCATGACTTTGGCTTTTTTAGATTAAGCCCTAGAGATCTAACACATGGTACAGTGAATATAGACAAGAACATCCTATCTAATAATCCTATCTAATAAAAGAGTAATATGCAAATTAACCATAACTCCTCAACAAAGATGGCGGCGCCCATAGAGCGGGGCAGGACGCTGGTGGCGTCACCCTGGCAACGTGAGCCCAGCAGGCATTGCCTCGGTGACCCGTGAGCAGGTCGTGCGGCCCTTGAGCAGGCAAGCAGGCCACAGGCAGCCCCCAGCAGGGCCTGCTTGTGGGTCACTGCGGCATCATGTTTGGCCAGCAGGCAGCCCCCAGCAGGGCCTGCTCCTGGTCGCCGTGGCAATCCGCGAACAGGAAAGCGCGGCCTGCAGGCAGCACCCAGCAGGCAGCCCCCAGCAGGGCCTGCTCCTGGTCGTCACGGTGATCCACGAGCAGGCAAGCACGGCCGGCAGGCAGCACCCCACCCTGGCCACAGCTCAAGGGAGAGAACAACACGCAGGCGAGGCCAGGAGCCTGAAAGATCAACACAGAGGGGCGCCTGCTCCAAGCCTCCACGGTGTGGCTGGTGGCAGGCCCCCAGCAGACACACACACTCACACATGCACTCACACACACAGCGCCTGCTCTGAGCTTCCAGTGCGGCTGGGGGCAGGCCCCCAGCAGACACATACACACACACACACACACACACACACACACACACAGACACAGGACGCCACACACACACACGCACAGTGCCTACTCCGAGCCTCCGACGCGGCTAGGGGCAGGCCCCCAGCAGGGACACACATACACACACACACACACACACACACACACACACACACACACGGCGCCTGCTCCGAGCCTCTGCTGCCAGACTGTGGCCATCAGTAGGACATCCACTGAGGGTTCCCGGACTGTGATAGGGGCAGGCTGGGCTGAGGGACCCCCCCACCCCCCAGTGCACGAATTTCGTGCACCGGGCCTCTAGTTGTATTATAATCAGCAAACTTGAAAAAAGACTAGAACTTAATCATTGTAACCACTGAAAAGAAAGGATCTATATATACAAAAGCCAAGTGACTGGAACAACGGAATGGCTGGAACGACTGAAATGACCGGTCACTATACGAGCACTGTATCAGCCAACCAGCCTGATCTGGGTCCTAATCGGCCCGCCCCAACCTCCCACAGCCCCTCCCCCAGATCAGGGGTGGGGCTGGCCAGCCAACCTCCTGCAGTCCCTCCCTCCAGCTGGCCCTGCCCCTGATCTAACCCCCCTACCGATTGGGGACAGGGCTGACAGCCAACCTCCCGGCCTCTCCTCCCAGCTGGCGTGGCCCCCATTGCCCCCATCTCCCAACCTGATTGAGGATGAGGCCGGCCAGCCAACCTCCATGTCCCCTTCCCCCCCACCCACTGGCCTGGCCCTGATGGCCCCATCAGACCCCACCCATGCACAAATTCATGTACCAGGCCTCTAGTAATGATATAACATGATAGAGGTGCTAACTATCGCTCAGTGGCAATCATATTACAATATATAAATGTGCTAAATTAACATGTTGTGCCCTTACATTTACAGTGCTAGGTGACAAACATATTTTTAAAAAATCTCTTGGGAAATCAAGGAGGTGTCATTTTGTGTTTCTGTTCCTCTCAGGAGAGTAGGAGAGAAAGAAGGCGCCTTCATTGAGCACCTAATATATGCCAACACTTTCCCTGCACAACCTCATTTAGTCCAGACAATGACTGCGTGAGCTAGACACTTCTATTCTATCTTCCTCTCACAGGTGAAGAAACTGAGACCCGGAGCAGACCGGTAACTTGCCCAGGGCCCCACAGCTACCACTTGGGTGGTGGAGTGCTAAACCCACAGCTTTCCTTCCCCAAAGCCCACACTCCTTCTAATGCTACCCCCTCTTAGGGACGTGAAAAGCCACGCCCAGGCCTCAGAGCTCCCAGGTGCTAAGTGCTGCCTGGAGATGTGCCCTCCAGACCCCCGGTCTTGGCTGTATTTGCTGAGCCCGGCCCTGTTTGTCTTTTCTCAGCCCGTCTCACTTTAAAGCGGAATGTGGAGCTGGCATTTGTGGCACAGACTGAGGGTGTGTGTGTGTGTGTGTGTGTGTGTGTCTGGGCATGGGGTTCTCATCAATTCATATCATGTCAGCTCTTCAGTGAAACCTTTCTTACCTCTGACAGCACTTATAAACGCATTTGCTTGTACTGACCTACAGGCCCATGAGGACAGGAGCTGCCTTGTTCGCACAGAATTGGCCCTAGGGCAGGGTTTCTTGACCTCGAGACTACTGACATTTGGGCTGGACCACTCTGCTGGCGGGAGGTGGGTGCACCACAGGGTATCTGGAAGCATCCTGGCCTCTGTCCATTAGGTGCTGGCAGCACCTCCATCCATGCACCCCCACCTCTGACAATCAAAACTGTCTCCAGATGCTCAGTGCCCCGGGGCAGGTGGCACGGCTGTCCTGGGTTAAGAACCACTGGCTTAAAGGAAGGACACCAGTTTTTAAAGTAAGACCCCGTTCTGTCTTTTCTCTATTTTATTTAGCAAAATTTCGGCTCTGGGGTCTGGTCTTTCCTACAATGCTGATTACTGAGATTCTGGAGTGTCACCTTAAAGTACCGGTCTTCTTAACACTAATTACCGGCCAAAGGAGGCTCAGAAACCTTACCAGGTGCTCACCTCCCCTATGGCTGCAGGAGGGATACCACTCCCGACACAAGCTATCATCACAGAATCTGCTTTGAAAAGGTTTCAAAATGACTATATCCACAGGCCAGTGCCCAATCAGGAGACCTGGGTGATCTTTCCTCCACTAACCCACTGCTTCTGCTCTCAGCTAATAGCGATCTATTTCTAGGAGTAAGCCTGGGCTTCGGACATTGCAGTGTCCTGGAAAAGTGACCCTCGTCCTCTGAAACTAAATGTCTAATTCTGAGGGGTCACCTTACTCGATCATTTGTTGCCTTGAGGGTAACGTTATAATTGATGTATCTTTTTGTAAACAGTATAATGTTTTAAGATTTATTGAATCATAGCAGGATTCGCCACACCTCAGTCTTTTCCTGTAAGCATGCAGATCATTAAAAACACGTACATGAATCTGCTGGGCTTCTCACTCACAGAGTCGGCAAGCCTGTGTTTCAGGGGCATTTGATAAGGCCTCTCAGTCTGGCTCTCCTACCTCCCAGCGCCCTCCCGCCATGGGAGTCTGACCTCCAGCCACACCCGCCTCCTGGCAGTTTCCCAGGCACCTAGCCTCTGTCCCCACAGGGCCTTTGCCCAGGCTCCTTCCTCTTCCCGCCCCTCGAGAGTAACTCCTATTCTCCTTCAAATCTCAGCTCAGATACCCCTCACACAGGAAACGCTTCCCCAAGCCACCCCGTTGTACACTCTCATAGCTCTTCACCCCTTTCGTTCAGTGTATGTGGCAGGGCTGTAGCTTCACATTTGTTGGTGTGATCTTTGCGTAATGTCTCCCCAAATGGACTTGGAGCTCCTGGATGGCAGGCACTGCGTCTAGTTTTACTTAACCATTCTAGGCCCATGCTGAGCACAGGCCTGGAGCCGGGTGGGCACTCTAATATTTGTTGAGTAAACACATGCCAAGCATAAACCTTGCTAGAGTGTCGCCTGGGGAAAGCACGCCAGAGTCCCCAACTCAGGTTCTGTGCGACGCAAATGCAAAGCAGGTACAGGTCCCCTGGCCTGAGAACTCCAATACATGTCCTCCGTTAGCCTCGGTGAGAGAAGAGGTGAGGGAGAAAACACCAAAACACCGCACTCTCCCAGAGCAAGGATGCATCAGACCCTTTGTTCCTTACAGAGTAATCTACCTGCCGGGGAAGAGGGGAAGGGAGCCCTGAGGCCACAGCCTCGGGCTTGGGAGCACATGTTCCTGTCAATGCAACGGCACCTGGAAGGAGAGGTGGTCTAGAAGCCTTTGGTTCCCAAGCTGCTTGATCATCAGCATCAACCAGAGACTTTTAAAAAACGAGGTTCTCGGGCCCGCCCTCAGCGGCTTCGACCAGGGTTTGGGGAACACAGTCCCCAGGTAACGCTGTTGCACAGCTTGGGTTGGACACCACTGATAGGGGACAAGACCAGGCAGCCCTGGCAGACCCACAGCTATCTCCATCCCCTGTGCACTCAGCGAGGCCAGTGACACTCGCTCTGCCTCCCTCACTGAATCCCGAGTGAAGGCGAGACGACGGGCTGGGGAGGGCTTTGGAAAGGACCCGCATCCTTCACCCATGGGAGGCAGTGCCGCCTGTCACTCTGTTCCTAAGTCAGCGACGAGCACTGCCAAGGGAGCCCCTGTGTTATTTCGATTTGAATTGGGTCCGGATAGGATTTTTAAAAACCAGTTCAGCAAGGCGTGTGCTTAGGTTCCCTTCCTGTACAATGGCCAGTTAATCCTCGTCTTCTTCCCTCCGCATCACCTCACACACAGCCTGCCCGCCTGGTCTCCGCCGGCCAGCCGCTGCCAGATCCCATTTCCTTCACACTCAGGCCTCTAGCCCCGCGTTCCCAGACCTTTTCCACTTGACGAGCAAGACTGCCACGTGACAGTCCCCACAGCCGGCGTCCAGGGCTGGTAACTCACCTCTGAAAATCCTGCTTTTGCTATAGGAGGCCCTGCAGCTGCCGGGAACACTCCCCACTCCCAGCTCCTCCCCCTCCCACCCCACTCACTGGCTTCCTTCAGTCTTTACCCAGATGTCACCTCCTCAGTGAAGTCTTTTCTGAATAATTTAAAATGTAACCCCTTCCCAATAATTTTGATTCTGTTTTAATTTCAAATACTAACGTACTATTTGTTTTTTTGTTGGCGGTGGCAGTGTTGTTGTTTTTAAAGCAAATCCTGGCATGTTATTAAACTCAAAAGAGGTTGCTTGTTTGCTAATTATCTCAGCAAATCATACTGTGTGTCACTCTGCTTTGTTCGCTGCCATCCCCGACTGCGCAGGCGCAGGCCTCAGTGAGTCCGGCTGACCAGCAGGAGTCGGTCTGGCTCGCTCTCTGCTTCCCGTGCAGCATGGTTCTGGCTTCTGAGCAACCATAGATTTACCAGAAACAGCAGTGCAGGGGCAAAAGCAGTCCTGGGAGTCAAAGGGGTCAAATTTTAAATTCTTTCTCTGCCACCTAGTAGCTCTGTGATCCTGAACAACTCGCACATCCTCTCTGAACCACATTCCCTGTAACTGGCAAATATAGGCAATCACATCTACTTTGCAAGATTGAGGTGAAGATCAGGAATAATGCATGTCAGGTACCTGGAATCTGGCCAGGCTGCTTAAGTGGTAGCTAATAAAGCTGTGAATTACTGCGCTCACCTGACACCCCATATCTGGCGTGCAGAGTCCCAGCTATGTTCGTAAGGAGACCAAGATAAGTCCCCCACTTCTCCCTTAGACACGCAAGCTTGAAGCACCCGCTCCACCCGCCCAGCCCACCCAGGCACCACGCTCACCTTGGTGGCGATGGCAGACACGGCTGCTGTTCTCTTTGCAGTTATGACATTTCCATCCATGACCTTGGAAGGAAGGACAGACAGCGAGCACGGAGCACCCACCCACCGCGTTCGCGGAGAGAGGGCACTCTAGAAGCGTAGCCCGCGAAGGCGCTATTGTGCCCAACAAAGTGAAGGCTCATTTGTTACACCTGGACCCAACTCTTCCACTTCTGAGACATGCAACTTTGAACACACATCTTAACCATCCTCTGAGCACTGTTTTCCTCCCTGTGAAAACAAAGACGAGGCGGGCCCATCCTCGGCGCCACTCCTCTGTGTCTGCCATCCATCTCCCTTGGTCCTCACCAGGCAGTACAGTGTTCCTGTTTTATAGACAAGAAAGGAGCCACTGCTGAGCAGACCAGGAAGGGTCCACGGCCCACCTGTAGCTGGAAAGCCTGTGCTGGGCCCGCTTCCCTGAGAGCCGCTGTTGGCAGGCAGCATGGGTGTCAACGCCACGGGATGAGCTGGAGTCTCTTCTCAGAGGAGGAATGAACAGTTAGGTTTCCTGGGAAGTAGGAGATTCGGAGAGAAGCTAAGGACCCAGGGTAGGTTTGGGTGGACTATGGAGAGTGTCTGATGGGGCCTCAGCTGCCTGGCATCACAGGCGCCTGTGGGCAGGGCACGGGCCTGGGGGGCACAGAGCATGGGCCTGCATGTGGCACGGGGCACGGGCATTGCTGGGTCTCTCACTAACCAGCCGTGTGGCCTCAGACACAGTGGCTCAGGACCTCAATGGGAACTTGGGGGGTGGGGGGCGGGGGTAACAAGAAACTCCCAGGGAGGAATGGTGGCAGAATTGAATGAGGGAAATTTCTCCTGCCCCGCATGTGCTCAGTGCTCAGTAGGTGGCAGTTAGAAAGGTGATGGAGGGCACAGGCCCTGGAGTGCGTCTGAAGTCCCTTACTACCACCTCAGCCTGGGTAAGCGGGGTCTGTTTTTTTCCCCCCATATTGAATAAGATATTACAAATGTGTCCTTATCCCCCGATGTCCCCTCATCCCCCCAATCCCGGCCTCACCCTCACCCCTGTTGTCCACATCCAGCACTTATGCTGATGTGCATGCACACAAGTCCTTCGCCTGCCTGCTGTTTTATGACTCCGTTTCCTCATCTGCAAAATGGGGGCCCTGGTAGGATGGTCCTGTCACTGCATGCGGAGTGTTCGGAACAGGCCTGCACTCGGGGTGCTCACGGGGTGCTCTCTCTGCGACACTCCCATTCAATGGTAAAACAGCGCACTGGGTGCCCTCGGAAAGGCTCAGGGGCTACAGGGTCCCCTTTCTCCCCACAATACAGAGCGTCACCGCACGCACACTTTCTCACTCAGGTGTTGCTCCGCTGTGCACCGGGAGTCACTGGTCTGGGCCGGAGGGTGGCGAGCTGACTGCTCCCCAGCCGCAGCCTGGGAGCGGCGCGGGGCTGTGCGGT
>NW_005355502.1:1534118-1535205 GCF_000412655.1 Myotis brandtii
GAGCCGGGCGCCGCCGCTCTCCTCGCACCCTCCGCGGTCGGCCTTCTCTGCCCCCGCCTGGAAAGGAGAGACAGGGGGCGGGGGCGACGACGGCGGGGCTCCCCCCTGCTAATGTTTGCAGTCTGCCGGGAGATTTTGTTGCTACTGATGAGAGAGAGAGAGAGAGAGAGAGAGAGAGAGAGAGAGAGAGAGAGAGGAGGGAGAGAGAGACCTGTTGCTCCATTCAGTTATACATCCATTGGTGACTTGTATGTGCCTGACCGCCTGACCGCCTGACCGGATGGGCTCTCAGCCGTGGGGCACCAAGAAGACTCTGCCCACCTGAGCCACCAGCCCGCGCGCTGGGAGATCTTAGGTGAAAGGTGTTGTTATTGAAAACAGTTTTGTTTTAGTTCTGGCCCCGTCTGGAGTCCTTCCCCAACCTGCCTCTACTCCATTCCCATCCACAGCACTGCCGGTATCCATCGCTTTGCGTGCAGTTTTCTCTCAGGGCAACTAACTCAGACAACCGTCTCCTTTAAAAGAGGGGGAGTCCCAGGGCCTCAGTCACATAAAGAGCCGAAATGCACACGATGACTTAGACTTGGGTCTTTTCTTTAAAAATCTTACACCTGAGAGGAGGACATAGAACAGTAGCGACACAGAAAGGTAGCCCAGGGTTCAGGACGGTGAATACTCCCCGCGCAGTCGGTGATGGGAAAGTGAGTGGTTTTGATAATCAAAGAAAAGAGAGAACTTGTTCTGGCCAGGAGTGGGTAGATACGGGTTATGAAGGAGGAGGAATGAGCCAAGGCTAAATATAAAATAATGAAAACAACAATGACAACAGGGACGGGTTGTTGGTTCTGCACCGGGGCTGCCCCGCGCATTCGCTGCGCATCGTCTCTTTGGGCCGCGCTCTGTGGTGGGCTGGTGTTGTTCTGCGCCTTCCTGTCCCTCTGGGCTCCGAGCGCTGGAGGAGGGCTTTGTCCAAAGTCACCCAGCGAGCGAGCAGAGGCGCTGGGCTCTCCCCTTGAAGTTCCTCCAGAACTCTGCTCCCAACCACCCCCCTGCATTGGCAGAGAGGGAGGCAGAGGCGTCTCCAGGC
>NW_005355502.1:1536030-1537476 GCF_000412655.1 Myotis brandtii
CCTGGCCGCCCCCTGCTGGCCAGACCCACGAGGAGACCGTGCACTCTGCACTGAGCTCCTCAGCGGCGCCTCTCAGCAGTCCTTGGGGGTCAGCGCCCTGGGCTTTGTCCATCGCAATGGGTGTGTAAGAGTATCTCGTTGTTTTAATTTGCATTTTCCTGAGGACAGCTCATGTCCTTTTCGTATGCTTATTTGCCACCTATACATCTTCTTTGGTGAGATCTGTTCAAGCTTTTGCCCATTTTTTAATTTAAATCTGTACATTACTTTAGGTAAATTACCATTTTAACTATTAATTCTTCCAATCCATGAACACGGGATATCTTTCCATTTCGTTGTGTCTTTTTCAATCTCTTTTAATAATGCTTTGTAATTTTCAGTATATAGGACTTTCACATTCTTTGTTAATTCCAAGGTATTTTATTCTTTTGGTTGCAATTATAAAAGGAATTTTTTTTTCATTTCTTTTTCTGATGTTTCGCTGTTAGTATACAGGAAGACAGTGAATTTTTGTACATTGATTTTGTATTCTGCAACTTTACTGTATTTGTTGTTTGGTGGAGTCTTTAGAATTTTCTATGTACAGAATCATATTGTCTGCAAAAAGTGACTTTTACTTCTTCCTTCCCAATTTAGATACTTTTTATTTCTTTCTCTTGCCTCATTGCTTGACTAGCACTTACAGCACTATGTTGAATAAGAGAGGTGAGGGTGGACATCCTTGTCTTTTCCTGATCTTAGAGGAAAAGTGTCCAGTTTTTCACCGTTGAGTATGATATAGCTGAGGGTTTATCATATATTGCTTTTATGATGGTGAGGTACTTCCTATTTCCATGTTGTTGAGTGTTTTAATCATAATGGATGTTGTCTCTTATCAATGCTTTTTCTGCATCTATTGATAAGGTCATATGATTTCATCCTTCCTTTTGTTGATGTGGTGCATTACATTGATTGATTTGCAATGTTGAACTATCCTTGTGTCCCTGGAATGAACCTCACTTGATTCTGATGTATTATTTTTTGGATGCACTGTTGTAGTTGATTTGCTAGTATTTTGTTTAGGATTTTTGCATCTGTAGTCATCAGAGATATTGGTCTGTAGTTTTCTTCCTTTGTGTTATCTTTGCCAGGTTTTGGTATCAGGGTTATGTTGGCCTCATAAAATCTATTAGGAAGTATTGCCTCTTCTTCAATTTTTGGAAGAGTTCTAGAAGAAGGATAGATATGAAATCTTCTTTGAATGTTTGGTAGAATTCACTGGTGAAGCCATCCGGTCCTGGACTTTTAATTTTTGGGGAGGTTTTTATGGTTGTTTCAATTTCTCACTGCTGATCAGTCTATTTTAGATTTTCCAATTCTTCATGATTTAGCCTAGGCAGGTTATATAATTCTAGGAACTTACCATTTCTTCTAGGTTATTGAATTTGGTGGCATATAGTCTTTCAT
>NW_005355502.1:1537573-1541437 GCF_000412655.1 Myotis brandtii
TGGTTTCCTCACAGCCGAAGACAAAGAGTGGACACAGCGGAGCTCGGTGGTCACTCTGTGAAGAATGACTTTTTATTTAGTTCAAATGACAACTCTAATGAATTTCATTCCTTTTCAGGGTTTTCTTGTGCATTTACAAGATGCAGTGCTGGCTCCATGAGCAGATGAATTTCACAAACAGGTGAAAGGTGCCAGTGTAATGTGTTATCAGGCACTTTAAGTAGAAAAGCCAATTAAGTTAATTCGAATAATTATTTAATTTTTATTCAAATCACTAAATAAAAGTAATGCTTTCAACATTTATTCTGTTGAAGATGTGCCATTTCATGTTTTTAAACTGCAAAACGTAAATTCGGTTAAATATTTAATATTGGTAATATCATTTGTTTTTGTGGTGATAATACAAATACAAATGATGTCACATACATCATCATAGAAATGTGCTGTCATTAAATTAGGAAGTATGGAGGAGCGCCCTAGCTGGTTTGGCTCAGTAGTTAGAGCGTCAGCCTGCGGACTGAAGGGTCCCAGGCTCGATTCCAGCCAAGGGCACATATCTGGGTTGCGGACTCAATCCCCCAAATGGGGGCATGCAGGAGGCAGCCGATTAGTGGTTCTCTCTCATCATTGATGTTTCTATCTCTCTCCCTTCCTCTCTGAAATCAATAAAAATATATTAAAAAGAAGAAGGATTTGTCAATTTTATTAATCTTTTCAAAGAACCAGCTCTTTGTTGTATCAATTTTTTGTATCAGCGTTTTGTTCTCTATTTCATTCAGTTATGCTCTAATTTTTATTATTTCCTTTCTTCTGCTGACTTTTCAGTTGCTTTCATTCTTCTTTTTCTAGTATTTTCAGATGTGATGTGAGGTTGTTTACTTGTGATTTCTTTTGTTTCTTGAGATAGGCCTGTAATGTTATAAACTTCCCTCGTATTACTGCTTTCATTGCATCCCAGAAGATTTGATGTCATTCTCATTCCTTTCTATATGTCTTTTTTTAAAAATTAAATCTTGATTGTTGAAAGTATTAAACATGTCCTTTTTCAGCCCCCATTGACCCATTCTAGCCCACCCTACCCTCCATCCTAGGCCTTCACCACCCTATTGTCTGTGTCAATGGGTTATGCATAGATGCATACAAGTTCTTTCATCTCTTCCCACACACCCACCCTTTCCCACCTTCCCTCTGAGGTTCCCCAGTCTGTTCCATGCTTCTGTGTCTCTGGATCTATTTTGTTCATCAGTTTATTTTGTTCATTAGATTTCAAGAGTGAGATCATATGACACTTGTCTTTCTCTGACTGGTGTTACCATAAAAAGATTCAAACCTGTGAAGAATTTTGGTGAGTTTATTTGAGTCAAACTGTCAACAATTGCCAGGAAGCAGAATCTCAATGGATTGGGGTAGTGCTCTGGAGGATGGTGAGTTCTCATCTATTTTTATACATTTACAATCAAAGGAGGGGACAAAGGTAGGTTACATGAAACCCATTGGTGATAGATTAGGGAGGTGGGAGAAAGCAAAGCAGGGAAACCTCTGGGATTGGATAAAAAGTAAAATGATAGACACATACTTAGGTGGGTTCAGGATAGTTTACAGTCAACAATTAACATGATAATAATAACAATGAACGAATTTATGATCTCCTGGCACCCAGGGCATTTGGTTGTGCCCCAGGGGTCAGGGGAAAGGGGGGTTACATTTCCTAGGTATTATCTTAGATGCAAAAGGGCAATAGGCTCAGTTAAGGTAAAAATTGCCCTCATCAGGGAAAATACAGGCCTAGGACATAACTACCCACCATAACTGCTTTTAGTTAAGCTTTTAATTTTAGACCATCCTTTGCGGTTACTTTAGGTCTTTAAGTTTGCAAGACCTTCCTTGATCTTGTCAGTTTAGCATGTGGCCTTTTTTTTTTCATCCACACTGGCTTATTTCACTTAGCATAATACTCTCCAGGTCCCTCCATGCTGCCTCAAAGGGTAAGAGATCCTCCTTTATTTTTTTTTACAGATGTATAGTATTCCATGGTGTAAGTATACCACAGCTTTTTATCTACTCATCTACTGATGGGCACTTGGGCTGTTTCCAGGTCTTAGCTATTATAAAAAGCACTGCTATGAACACAGGGGAGCATACATTCTTTCTGATTGGTGTTTCGGGTTTCTTAGGATATATTCCTAGAAGTGGGATGACTGGGTCAAATGGCAGTTCCATATTTAATTTTTCGAAGAAACTTCATACTGTTTTCCATAATGGCTGCACCAGTCTTCATTCACACCACCAGTGTACTAGGTTCCCTTTTCTCCACATCCTCGCCAGCACTTGTCATTTGTTGATTTGTTGATAATAGTCATTCTAACAGGTGTGAGGTGATACCTCATTGTTTTAATTTGCATCTCTGTGATGATCAGTGACTTTGAGCATCTATATATGTAAAAGGCTAAGTGGTCATCCAACTGGCCAGTAGCTATGATGCGCACTGACCACCAGGGGGCAGATGCTCAATGCAGGAGCTACCAAGCTGTGGTCACTTGGCAGCAGCGGTTCTTGGGTGACACACCCTGGAACCAGAGAGGAGGGAGCCCAATTCCTCGCGATTCCTCTCACACTCTGGGACCCCTCAGTGGATGTCAGAAAGCCAGTTTCAGCCCGATCACTGTAGGCCAGGCCGAGGGATCCCACCTGCCAGAGGGACCCTGCTCACTCAGCAGACACCCTTCAAGCCATGGTGCCACCCCAGGTGGGGCCAGCCGGGGAGGGACTGAAGGAGGTTGGCTCCAGGGTGTGTCCAGACTGTTTCATCCAGTCCCACCCCACCGCCCACCTTCTAATTAATTTATGTTCAATGTGCACAAATCTGTGCACCGGAAGGTTGGCTCCAGGGCCTGTCCAGCCCATCTCACCCAGTCCAGCCCTGCCAGCCACCACCCGGGACCGCCTGCATTAGTCCCTGCACCAGAGGGACTAATTAATTTTCTTTCAATGTGCGCAAATCCATGCACCAAGACAATAGTTTTTTTCATATGTCTCTTGGCCAATTGTACGTCCATTTTGGAGAAGTGTCTGTTTAGGTTCTTTGCCCTTTTAAAAATTGGATTGTTTGTCTTCCTTTTGTTAAGTTGTATGAGTTCCTTACATATTTTGTATATTAACCCTTTATCAGATGTATCATTGCCAAATATGTTCTCCCATACAGGGGTGCTCCCTTTTCATTTTGTTGATGGTTTCTTTTGCTGTGCAGAAGCTATTTACTTTATTATTTTTTTAAAATATGTTTTTATTGATTTCAGAGAGGAAGGAAGAGGGAGAGACAGAAACATCAATGATGAAAGAGAATCATCAATTGGTAGTCCCATTTGTTTATTTTCTTCTTAGTTTCCTTTGCCCTAGGAAATGAATTTGTAAACATATTGCTAGGAGAGATGTCTGAGATTTTGCTGCATATGGTTTCTTCTAGGATATTTATGGTTTCATGAGTTACATTTAAGTCTTTATCCATTTTGAATTTATTTTTGTGTATGGTGTAAGTTGGGGTCTATTTTAATTTCTTTGCATGTATCTGTCCAATTTTCACAACACCATTTATTGAAGAGACTGTCTTTACTCCATTGTATATTCTTGCCTCCTTTGTCAATTATGAATTGAGCATAATGGCTTGGGTCGATTTCTGGGGTCTCTATTCTATTCCATTGACCTATATGCCTGTTCTTGTGCCAGTATGAGGCTGTTTTGATTATGGTGGCTTTGTAGTATAACTTGATATCGGGTATTATTATCCCTCTAACTTTGTTCTTCTTTCTCAAGATTGCTGTGGCTATTCAGTTGTTTTTTGGTTCCATATAAATTTTTGGAGTATTT
>NW_005355502.1:1543351-1550695 GCF_000412655.1 Myotis brandtii
ATTTAGGTGCTCCTATATTGGGTGCATATATGTTTACCAGGGTTATATCCTCCTTATTGGATGATTCCTTTAGTACTATGTAGTGACTTTTGTTGTCTCTTATGATTGCCTTCATTTTGAATTTTATTTTGTGCAATAAAAGTATCGCTACCCCAGATTTTTTTTTTTATTTGCCTGGAAAATTTTTTTCCATCCCTTCATTCTCATCCTGTGTGTTTTGAGACTGACCAATGTGAGATTGAAAACAATGTATATTCTGTAGCTTTGGGTTGAAATATTCTATAAATGTCAATTAAATCCATCTGATCCAGTGAGTCATTAAGAGTCACTGTTTCTTTATTAATTTTTTTTGTCTGAAAGATCTATCCAGTGATGTCTGTGGGGTATTAAAGTCCCCTACTATGACTGTATTGCTGTCAATCTCTCAAAGTACTCTAGAAGTTTTTTAAAAATACATTTAGGTGCTCCTATATTGGGTGCATATATGTTTACCAGGGTTATATCCTCTTATTGGATTTATTCCTTTAGTACTATGTAGTGACTTTTGTTGTTTCTTATGATTGCCTTCATTTTGAATTTTATTTTGTGCAATAAAAGTATCGCTACCCCAGATTTTTTTTTTTATTTGCCTGGAAAATTTTTTTCCATCCCTTCATTCTCATCCTGTGTGAGTCTTTTGTTCTGAGATGAGTCTCTTGCAAACAGCATATAACTGGGTCATGTTTTTGTATCCATTCAACTGTCCTATGCCTTTGGATTGGAGCATTTAATTCATTTACATTTAAAGTTATTGTTTATAGGTACTTATTTAGTACCAGTTTACTTCTGTATGCCCATGTTTCTCTCTCTCTATTACTTCTCATTATAGCAGTGCCTTTAGCATTTCTTATAGTGGTGGTTTGATGGTGATAAACTCCTTCAGCCTTTTTTTTTCTGGGATGTTCTTTATTTCACCATCTATCTATTTAATAAAAGCCTAAGCGACCATTATGGCAGAATGACCAGAATGACCAGTTGCTGTGATGCACACTGACCACCAGGAGGCAGATGCTCAATGCAGAGTATCACTACCCCAGATTTTTTTTTTTTTATTTCCCTGGAGAATTTTTTTCCATCCCTTCATTCTCATCCTGTGTGACTCTTTTGTTCTGATGTGAGTCTCTTGCAAACAGCATATAACTGGGTCATGTTCTTGTATCCATTCAACTGCCCTATGCCTTTGGATTGGAGCATTTAATTCATTTACATTTAAGGCTATTGTTTATAGGTACTTATTTAGTACCAGTTTACTTCTATATGCCCATGTTTCTCTCTCTCTCTCTATTACTTCTCATTATAGCAGTGCCGTTAGCATTCCTTATAGTGGTGGTTTGATGGTGATAAACTCCTTCAGCCTTTTTTTTTTCTGGGATGCTCTTTATTTCACCATCTATCTACACTAATAAAAGAGAAACATGGTAATTAGCATACGACCGCTACCCTTCCCATTGGCTAATCAGCATATCCTTATCTTTGTCTTTAATTTTTGGCATTTTAATTACTATGTGTTTGGGCATGGGCCTGTTTGGGTTCTTCTTGCTTGGGACTCTCTGTGCCTCCTGAACTTTTATGACTCTTTCCTTCACCAGGTTAGGGAAGGTTTCTGCCATTATTTCTTCAAACATTTTCTCTATCACTTGCTCCCTTTCTTCCCCCTCTGGCCACACCTATTACGGGAATGTTGTTACGTTTCATGTTGTCCCACAGCTCCCTAAAGCTGTCCTCCTGTGTTGTTGTTTTTTTTCTTTTTGGTTTTCTTGGCTGAGTGATTTTTTTTTCTACCCTGTCTTCTAATTCACTGATCTGATCCTCGGCTTCCCCTAATCTGCTGTGTTTTCCTTCCAATGTGTTCTTTATTTGTTCTATGTCATTCTTTACTTCCAACTATTCTTTTTTCATAGTTACTATATCTTTTCTCATGATGTTGAGCATCCTTTCCATCATTATTTATCTATATCAGATAAATGTCTTATCTCCACTTTATTTATCTCTCTTTTTTTTTTGGAGAATTCTCTTCTTCTTTCATTTGGGGATTGTTTTTTTATCTCCCCATTTTGGCTGCCTATTTGAGTTTGTGTCTGTGTATTAGGTAGATTTGCTACAACTCCCAATCTCTAATGCAGGACTATGTCAGATGCTGTTTCTGATTGGCCCTGAGTATCCTGCTTGAGGCTATCAGCAATCACAGCTTTTGGTTTCCTCTTCTGGGGCTGCATGCCTTTGGGAAGGACCAAGATGTGCACCAGGTCTGCTTTTCCTAGCCCCAGGCTCAGAAAGAGATCAGGCAAAGTCTCAAAGCCTCCAGATATCTGCCTCTGCCTGCAGTCTGGTTGTTATCTGCCTTGATTGGACTTAGGCTATGGACCACAGGGTGGGGTGAGAGTTTTTCCAACAGGGTGTGGTGACTGCTTTTTCCCCTGGCCCAAACCACTTGGATAGCAAAGTTCTGTAGGAGAAAGATGTCCTTCACAGCATCAGGGAATGACTCAGCACAGGAAACCAGGGTGGCTGCCCTCTGAGCTCCAACTCCAGAGCCCCCAACCCTGGACTCTCCTCACACAGCTTCAGTACACTCTGCCCTCCTTCTGCCAGAGCACAAGGTGAGTGTCTGCACATGCATATTTGTGCATTGGCCCTTTAAGAGAATGTCTGCAATTCCAATAGTGTTTGGCTGGCATACAGCAACCCTACTGCTTTCCACAGCCAGGTGTTATATGGGCACTTCTCTCAGTTCTGGTGCTCTGGGTTGGAAATCCCAGGTTGGGGTTTAGACTCCAGAGCTCTCAATGGGAACCCCACACAGCTGAGATATCCCTCCGGACCATTAGCTGCTATCTGTAGGAGTCAGGCCACCCCTTTTGCATCTCTGTATTTTCTACCAGACTCTATGTGGTCTCTACTTTCCATCCTTGGCTATCAGGGTTCTCTACAGCGAGTCTTCAGTTGATTTTTCAGGGTGTTTTTTGTTTTGTGTTTTCTTTTTTCTTTTTGCATTTTAATTGTATTTCCAGTTTGGTCTTGGGAGAGTATCAGTGTAGCTTCCACTTACTCTACCACAGTTTTTAATCAATCTTCCTATATATCTGTTGATCTCACTTTGTGTTTCTTCTTTGACCCAGTCACTTTTTAGTAGTATGTTGGTTAACCTCCATATATATGTGGGCTTCTTTATTGCCTTTTTGCAGTTGATTTCTAATCTCAAGGCATCATGGTCAGAGAATATGCATGGTATAATTTCAATCTTCTTGAATTTGTTGAGGCTGGTTTTGTGACCCAACATTTGGTATATCCTTGGGAATGTTCCATGTGCACTGGAGAAGAATGTATAATCTGATGTTCTGGGATGATGGCTCTGTAAATGTCCGTTATGTCCATTTGTTGTAGTGTTTCAGGTAAGGTCGATATTTCTTTATTGATTTTATGTTTTGATGATCTATCTGGAGCTGTCAATGACTATTAAGATACCCAACTATGATTGTGTTATGAGCTGTTTCTCCCTTTAGTTCTGTGAGTAGTTGCTTTATATATTTTGGTGCTCCCTGGTTGAGTTCATATGTATTAAGAAGTGTTATGTTTTCTTGATGTAGTGTCCTCTTTATCATTATAAAGTGCCCATCTTTGACTCTTGTTATCTTTAAATCTATTTTGTCAAATATAAGTATGGCCACACCTGCTTTTCTGTGGATTATATTTGCTTGGAGAATCATTTTTTAAACTTTTACTTTGAATCTACATTTTTTTTTTGCAGCTTAAATGTGTTTCTTTTAGGCAGCATATGGTTGGGTTTTCTTTTTTGACCCACTTTGCTACTCTGTGCCTCTTTATTGGTGAATTCAGACCATTTACATTTAGGGTAATTATTGATGTATGAGGATTTTCTATAGCATTTTATCTTTTGTTTTCTGGTAGCTCTATGTCTCCATTGGTTCTTTTCCTCTGTGTTTCTGTTGCTTTTGTTTGGTGGTTTTCCATACTTATTTCCTGTTTCCTCTTTTTTTTTTTTTAAGTTATGTGTCCTGATTTGGGAATTTTTGTGTATGGTTATCATTAGGATGATAAAAAACAAAGTTGCATACATACAATATGTTTTTCTCTTTTGAGTGCATCTGATCTCCATCCTCCTTTGCCAGTTTAGACCTTTACTTCCTCTTATTATTTTGTTGTCATAAATTATTCCTGTTTATGCTGTAAGTGTGTTGGTGATCTTACTCATAGATTTGTGGCCTTCAATTCTTTGTTTTGGAAAATAACTCCCTTGAGTATTTTCTGCAATGAAGGTTTTCTGGTGATAAAACCCCTCACTTCTATATGTCTGGGAATGTCTTTATTTCTCCTTCATATTTAAAGAATAATTTGCTGGATATATTATTTGCGCTGGTAATTTCTCTCTTTCAGGCATTTCAATATTTGGTTCCACTCTCTACTGGTTTGTAGAGTTTCTTCTTAGAAGTTGGATAAAATTTGGATGGGCTTTCCTTTGTAGGTCACTTCCTTCTTTTCCCTGGCTGCTTTGAGAATTTTTCTTTGTAACTAATTTTTGACAGTTTTAATAAAATGTACCTTGGAGAGGGTCTCTTTGGATTGAGGTAACTAGGTGTTCTGTTTGCTTCTTGGATTCAAGAATCTTGTTATTCTCATAGATTTGGGAAATTCTCATTCACCATTTATTTGAAGACGCTCTCTATTCCCTCTCTTCTTCGTTTGGTATGCCTATTATTCTTATTTTCTTTAAAAATATATATATATATTTCAGAGAGGAAGGGAGAGATAGAAACATCTATGATGAGAGAGAATCATTGATTGGCTGCCTCCTGCACACCCCCTACTGGGGATCAAGCCCACAACCCAGGCATGTGCTCTGACCAGGAATCGAATTGTGACCTTCTGGTTCATAGGTTGATGCTCAATCACTGAGCCACACCAGTTGAGCTTTTGAGCTTTATTGCTTTTTCTGGTGGAGTTAGATAGTTCTCATAGAGCTTCTTTTCTTCCTTCCTCCCTCCCTCTTTCTTTCTTTCTTTCTTTCTTTCTTTCTTTCTTTCTTTCTTTCTTTCTTTCTTTCTTTCTACATGCAGATCTCTATCTTCTTTCCTATCTTCAATGTCACTAATCCTTTCCTCCATCTGGTTGGTTCTGTTTTCTATGCTCAGTAGTTCACTCCAAATATCCTTAATTGCTTCATTTCCAAGATTTATGATTGGTTCTTTTTTTAATGTTTCAATCTCTTTGGTAAAATACAAACAGTCTTCGGGTTATGTCGGACGCGTCAGACATCGTTTCGTGGTTACGTCACCATCTCCCATTTATTTATATATAAAAAAATTCCGTCATTTCAACATATGTATATATGTGCTTCATGTTTCTTATTATTTATTTACCACAGCTAAAGGTCAGGGATTGTTATCTTTCTTTTAAATTTTTTTACTGTTTCACTTCATTACTATTGTGTATGTGCTCCATGTGAGTGACATAGGTGCTTATGTAGGTGGGTTCTGACTTACGGCAAAAATCACATTACCTCGTGCCATAGGAACGGATCTCTCACGTAACCCGAGGACCTGCTGTATCAACTCTATAGAGGCAGTAGGTATATTAGTGGAGCTGGTCACCTGCTCCTGGCTTCAGGGCTGCATCCTTGGCTACTAGTATCTGAGCTTTCCTCCCTTATTGCCTTCCCACTGACTCCCAGTTGCCCACCTTTAGTGTTGATGTTCTTTGTGAACGGTGATGCTGAGATGAGCTCGGCGTGCAGGATTGAGTTTAGAGAAGCAGAGGGCTATTGCTAGTCAGGCAAGTAGCAAAGCCCCCAAAGCTCTCATGGCTTTTATTTGGGGAGTACAGCAAATAACAATGGAGTACAGCAAGTGACAATGATTAACAGGCATGCTTATGGGATCATCTAAGCTAAGTTATACATTACACTATTAATTTCCTATGTTATACAAAGACTCTTTCCACCTGCAGCAGTGTACCCTCTCTTGAACTTTTCCATGCCCTCATGGACTATTTATCACCTCAAGGAAAGTTCTGCCTCTGAACAATAAGTCTTGCTTGCAAGACTTTGTTCTGACGTGGCCCGCTTGCAGGCTCCCACCTTTTTTTTGGCAGAACATCCTCTTCTAGTTAACTTCTATCCGCTTGACCAGCTACATGTAAATATGAAGGAACTAGTTCATTGGATCTTATTAGAAGACAGCATTAATCACTTAAACTTTTAGGTAAATGTCATATTTCTATCAATATAGAAACACATTTTAATGTTTTAAATTTAGTAAATAAAAATATTGATATAATCTTACAAACCTTCAGCCATTTTGATGAGTGTGCAGTGTAATAATTATAGTTTAATTTGCATTTCTTTAAATATTAATTTCATTGAACATATTTTCATAACTTTGTTGGCCAGTTTTTGGTGACAGATTTGTTCAAAGATTTTGTCCATTTTTATAGTTGATTGGCTATTTTTTCTTATTGATTTATAGAAGTTATTCCTATATTTATTTGTTGGTTATAAATAGGAATCGCATATCAGTTCTTCAAGTCTGTGTCTTGCCTTCTCATTTGTAGTGGTATTTTCTAAAGAACAGCAGTTCTTAATTTAATAAAGCCACATTTATCAATCTTTTTCTTTACACTTATTGTCTTTGTGTTCTGTTTAGAAATCTTTCCCTATCCAAGAATTGTGAAGATATTTGTCTCCATTATCTTTTGTGGGGCTTTTTGTTTTGTTTTGTGTTTTATGTGCATATTTATGGTCCACCTGGAATTGATTTTCTTTAATGGTGGACAGAAAATCAGGTTATGATATCAATCTATTTATATAAAAACCCTGGGTGTAACGTCATGACTCGAGGCTCGACCAACCAGAAGGAAGTCAGTCCTGCAGGGGTTTCTTGGCAATGGCTGTGCCCTCCCCGAGCAGTTTCCCGGAGCTGTTTCCCATGAGGGCAAGGTTTAAGGCAGGAAACGGCCCTCAGAGCGTGGAGGCATATCTTTATAAAGTGTGCCGCGCCAGCATGGCCAAGGGTGAACCTGAGTGGGGGCGGCTGAAAGGCTTAGAAAAGACAGACAAGAGAATGAAAGCTGGGTCTCCGTGGGACGCTGCTTCTCTGACAGACAGCGACCACGCCCACAGCCGTGTCTTTATTTTATAGCAGATGCCTTGAGGCAAACTAAGGGCATGATCAAGATGTTTACAACATTCTCCTGGGAGGGTGAACCGTGGGGGCGGCTGAAAGGCTTAGAAAAGACAGACAAGAGAATGAAAGCTGGGTCTCCGTGGGACGCTGCTTCTCTGACAGCAGA
>NW_005355502.1:1553926-1558807 GCF_000412655.1 Myotis brandtii
TTCCTCTCTGTAAAAAATCAATAAAATATATTTAAAATAAATAAATAAATTTATATATTATTTTCAAATACATTTTTCTAATTTCTTTCCATCTCTCACACTTCTATTATAGAGAAAGGGCAAATAGCAATATTAAAATATTTCTGCTAATTAATTCCCTTTTAATGTGCATGAATTTCGTGCACTGGGCTACTAGTATTTGAAAAATGTTCTAAAATGTATAATGACAGGATTATGGTATTCATGGTATAGTAGGAATAATCATTAGACATTTTGCATTATATGATGACTTACTTAGAAATTTCTGTCTACAGTTTGAGGCCTTTCTTCAGAAACATGTTTTGAGAAGTACATTTAGTATGAAAAGTCTATTCATGTGCTGGCTGCTATTGTATTTGATCATGACTTCAAAAATAGCAATGACAGGTTGCCATTTAAGGTGAGAAAGTTTTATCTGAAGTCCTCATGATTATACTTTCATGTTTCAGAAATTTAATTAGGTAAAGGTGACATCCTCATTCTTTAAATGGGAAAAAATGTAACTTGCCCATGATTATAACTGATAGTATATAGTGCAGCAAGGGTTTAAATCCAGCTTCAACTTTAATTTTTCTTTTTGTTTTGTTTTGTGAATCCTCACCCAAGGATATTTCCCCATTGATTTTTAGGGAGATTGGTAGAGAGAGGGAAAGACAGAGAGAAACATCAGTCTGAGAGAAACACATCAATTGGTTGCCTCCTGCACACGCCCTGACCAGGGCCTGTGCCGGGGAGGAGCCTGTAACTGAGGTAGGTGCCCTTGACTGGAATCAAACCCTTGGGGTCTGCAGGCTGACGCTCTATCCATTGAGCCAAACTGGCTAGGGCTAATTTTCCTTTCTGAACATCACAGATTTATTCTGCAGCTGAAATAAAAGTGTTAACAGGTCTGAGTCCCTCTGGAGGCTCCAGGGGAGAATCTGTGTCCTTGCCTTTTCCAGCTTCTCAAGGTCGCCCACACTCCTTGGCTTGTGGCCCCTTCCTCCATCTCTCTCTGGTCCTGACTCTCCTGCCTCCTCCTTCTAAGGACTTGTGGTAACATTGAAGTCACCCAAATAATCCAAGACAATCTTCCCATCTCAAGAGCCTCCGCTTAATCTATCTGTAAGTCCCTTTTGCTACCTAAGGTGACATATTCACAGGTTCAGGGATTAGGACACGGACACTGATGGGGGTCATCATTCAGCTAACCACAGACTGATGTTCAGGTTGCTCTTTTGTGCTGGGAATCAAGGACCCCAAGGTCAGGGTGGGTGACAAGGAAAGCTGCCGCCTACAGGGATTGGAAGGGGCCGAGGAGCCACAGATGTGTGATGAGAGCATGGAGGCCCCAGACCTGGAAATGAGAAACCCTGACTTGGTGTCTCAACAGCTGTGTGACCTGGGACAGGTCACCACCTTTCTGAGCTTCACTCTCTGAAGGTGATGGGGTGGGCATGAGAGGCCCTCCTTGCAGGGTTTGGAAGAGCCAACTGGATCACATCATAAATTGCGTGGCCCAGTGCCCAACACAAAGTAGATGTGCAGCCTGTGCTGGCAACCGAGCATGGGGGCCTCTAAACCGAGTCCCCGGGAGATGATACCACTTGGGTGAAATGACTCACCCCGGGACCATCTCAAAGGTGAGAAAGAAAAGGGTGTCTCAGATGCATAACTCTGGTGACAGCCAAGAGACCGGAGACCTCACTGTGGCATAGAGTAGGTACATGATGGATGCGTGGAATGAATGCAGCTTCAACTTATTTTAATGACCAGTGCATTACACGGATGAGGAAAAACCACACTCTGCTATCTAAGGTCTTACATTCAGAAAATGGAGTAATAGAAACTAGTAAAAATATTCACTCTGCCAATCTGCCTGGCCAGGCAGATGCTTCCAGTCCTGCAAATGGTGGGTAAGAAAATAAGAATATGCCAGGTGAAAAAATAGGTAGCAATAAATATCTCCTGGAATTTCAGAAAGGGCATATCGATAATGTCATATTTAAACTTTCTAATGAGATAATTTTAAGTGTAATTGCTATTCTAACTTTGTAAGGTCAAGTTCACAGTAAAGCTGTCACTATATGAAAATTAAAGAACAAACACAAAACCACCAGGCCGTGTCTGGACCTTTTTTGGCTGAAGCAGCTCCCTTGCCGGGGGCTGTGAACTCTTGAAGGAATTTCTCTCTCTCCCCTCCATTCAGGACAGTAAAGTCTGCAGCATGTTTTGGCTCTAATTATTACGTGACATGCCTCCCTTTCCTGCATTTTATGACATGCTTTTAATACATTGTTTTTATGTATCCAAAGAAGTCATTGCTTCAACTTTCAGAATTCTTGGTTCTCGCTCTGCTGGCATGAAAAGAAGCTTCAGTAACCCATCAGTCATTCCTTTGGATGTCTTTGACATGTTAAAGTTTGGTGTTTTAAAAAAAAGCAGAGGCATATATACTAGCAGAAAATCCAACATTAAGGCTTCTTTCTTTTGAGTGCATTACTTCATTTCTGTTCTAAACCTGTAGTAATAGCTCTGTTAACATAAAAAAACATTCAAAACTGTGAAGATATAGGAGCAGAGACTGCAGGTTACTCTTCAGACACCCTAGATTTTAATTGCTTCAATTTCTGCTCCCTAAGTCCCATTGTTAGTCCATGTCCATCAACAGAACGGGGACAGAGAACTGCTTCCTCTCAGGTTCTCAGTTATGACGTCCTCCCATGTCCTCACCTCCCCTCTGTGCCTTTTCCCCACATGAACTTCGCAGCGGCTGGGAGTGGAGGAGAGGCTCATTTGGGTTGGGGCCGGAGGGGAGGACAGCGATGGTGATTGCACTTTTCTGTCGTTGAAGGTGTTTGGCGTTTTGGAGGAAGCGAAAGAGCAATTCAATTTAGAAGATTATTCTGTCAGTCAGATAACGCTGGAACAAGTCTTCCTGACCTTTGCCAACCTAGAGAACAATGGACTTGACGGCAACAAGGAGGTGCCCTGAGATTCAGTTCCAACCCGAGGCCTGTCTTCTTAGGCCTCTCTCTGCTACGCCTGGATACGTAGAGGGGCATTCCTGTGCGTGTGTAGATGTTGGTGTAAATATGCTTATGTAATAAAGAGTCCCCCAAAGGACCATATGTCCCTTCTTTGCAGACTTACATGGGTGGCCTGTGAAGCCAGCATGTGCAAATCTAAAGACATGTGGTGAAATTCATGCTCTCTCTCCTAGAAATATGTAAGACCAGCATTCATCAAGGTGGGAACAACCTATTTCTGAGAATTCTGAGTGTTTGAACAGAAACATCCAGAAATGATGGCGCTGTTAGATGGGACAGCTGGAAGACCATGAGATTTATTTTTAAGTTGAGTTATGGGTAAGAGAAGCATTATGCTTGGAACAAAGCATATTTCCCATGCATACACACATACATACATACACACACATACTCACCAATGTTATACCCCAAAATAATCTAATTAAAATAAATAGCAAAGTTTAAGGGGTAAATTGGGTTATTTCCAAAACTCAAACCAAGATTTTATATTTGTAAGATGATGTTTGCACGAAGACCACGCAGAGTCCAAGAACATAAAGCAAAAACAGTCTTTGAAAATAGGATGTTTTCCTTCCTACCCTTGCCTACCTCTGATTAAGAAGAAAAGATGGAGAAATGAGGTGGAGAGAGAGGTAGATAGAGAGCTCTTCTGATTCTTGTTTGGACAGCTGGAGTCCCCATGAACAACGGAAGTCTAATCATTTCTCCAAAATATGGGCAGGTGAGCAGCCAAGTGGAATGAGCCTTGTTGAATTGCAAGATGGAAAGAGTCCCTGAAGCTGCTCTATTTTGGGATGGTTTGTTCAAGGTTTTCATTGTCTCAGTCTTACAGTACAAGATGACATCCACAAGGTATTCTCTGTTCCATTGTTTTTAGCTAAATATAACCTCCTGTGAGTCCCATTCCCACACTACCATTGGTCTCCCAAAAGCGATTTCTGTAATTGTAAAATGTGTTTCCCGGGCAAGCCGCGATTCAAAGGGGGAGAGAAGCTACTTAGTAGCTCTTGCATCTAGTCTCCCCGTTGGCTTCCTCACTGACCCTTTAAGACATTCCCTTCCTCTGGTAGCCCCTCCCACTGTCCCTCCCTGCCCCCAGCTCACCTCTGCGTCTTCCAGCAAGAAACAAAGATATTGTGCATCAGGTCCTCTGCGGAGCACGTCCACAGGGTTAGCTGTCAGGAGGCACCTAAAGAGCATGCCCTGAGCCTAAGGCTAAGGGACATTACCCAGGGAAGAAACAAATCTGAAGAGAAGGTGGGGATGTGGACTGGCCCTGGGCTAGGCCTGTTTCACACCTGCCAGCAGCAGGAAATGCCCTCAGGGTCAGCCTGCTGGGCCACTGGGAGCTGTGGCCTGGGGGGGCACACAGGATACACTGTTCGGGGGTGGCTGGCAGGCTGGTGGCAGTAGGGGCACCTGCGTGAACCACTGGGAAGCCACACTTAATGGGGTGGGGACGGGGCGTGGGGTGGGGGAGGTGAGTGAGGCGAGTGTCCTCAGGCTGCACAAGAGGATCCCAGAGCAAACGCCTGAAGCAGCAGTGGAGGCCCTCGTCCAGCCGCGTCCTCCAGCGCCCTCTCTGACAGCCTGACCTGTGGCCCCCAGAGCCCAGCTCCTGGCACCGCGAGGCAGTCAAGGGCACCCGACAGCAGGGTCAGCATTAGGAACCTGTGACCCAGCCGGTAGGTGCACCGGAGGTGGAGGTGCCGTTGGGGCGGGGTCGGCCCAGAGGAGCGTCTGCGGACTCGGGGAGCAGGAGGAGGGTTTGCAGGTGGGTCAGCCGAGTGGCCGGCGGCGGCCCGGGCAGCGA
>NW_005355502.1:1559979-1560707 GCF_000412655.1 Myotis brandtii
GTGCGGGCTGGGTGCGCGGGCAGCGGAAGGGAGGCTTGCGGGGAGGTCTGCCTTAGAGGCGTTATTCGCCTGTTTTCTCTGCGATCAGCCGGCTGTGCTTGCCGAGGGATGCTGGCTCCCACCGCCCACAGAAACTGGTGTAGGAGAGCTATTTTCCTGGAGGACTGCATTTCAAAGGATTACTCCCGGGTCCTTGTGAAAGACATCTTTGGGTTGTAAAATGGGAAACAGGGTTTAAAAGAAAAAGTGTGTTCTTTTAATTGATTTTAGAGAGAGAGGAAGGGAAAGGGAGAGAGAGGAACATCAATCAGTGGCCTCTGAAACGCACCCGACCAGGGACCAAATCTGAAACGTGGGTAAGTCCCCTGCCCAGGAATCGAACAGGTGACCTTTTCGGTGCAGGAGACGATGGTCAACGAACTGAGCCACACTGGCCAGGGCAGGGAAGAGGGCATTTAAAAAGAGTTACATATTACCAGGGTTTTGGCTGGTGAAGCGGGTTATGAAGGAATCCACACCTGAGGGAAGAGAGAGATATAGCCAGAGGGAGTTTATTTTACTTTCCATGAAGGGAAAGGGCTAGGCATTGCTCATTGTGCCGGCCAGCAAAGGATTAAAGAAAAGACAGACAAAGAGAATAAGCTGAAGGGAAAGGGCTAGGCATTGCTCATTGTGCCAGGCCAGCAAAGGATTAAAGAAAAGACAAAGAGAATAAGCTGGGTCTAGGT
>NW_005355502.1:1561008-1572090 GCF_000412655.1 Myotis brandtii
TCTTAAGGTGTATGTATGTGAAGAACCTTGAAGAAATAATAAAATTCATTTGAGCGACAAAAACACAGTATATGATGATGAAAAATACATTTATTTTTTAATGTATACATGTACACTGATAGTCCAACAGAAAACTTTATGACTCCGTTTGATATTATCAGTGGGACTTTTGCTGCTGCATCACTGATGACAGAGATTTTACATCAGGTTTATATTTCGTGACCTTCAGAGATATGCATGAGCTATTACTTTCATCCGTCAGGCTACTCCTATTACGAGACTTAACAAAATTCATCACTGAGAACAAAGATTCACAAGCGTATGTGGATGAAAACATGGAGAGTAATGCTGTTGCAAAGTTTTTTAAAACAGAAAAAAATTTCTGGAATGGCATTCCAAGTCCTCAATAGTTCGTTTTGGACACTTCTCTCTGGTACTCCTGTCTCTAATTGCTTTTTTCCAATGTTTTCCAAGTCAACTCTAAGGTCAATAAATTTCTGCTTCCAAATTGAGCTACTCTGAAATTTAATCAAGTGCATTTCAAATTCAGCCATGTCTAGCCATGAAAACATTTGTAACTTTAGTTCCTCTAGTTTCATGCTGTCTGGAAACCTCATGAATTTTGCTGTCTCTTCCTGTTCTCTGATTTTGCAAATCTTGAGAAGAACTGCTCAATAGTTGACTCGATGATGTTTAAAAACAGCTTTTGAAGGCTTTGACAGTCTGTTCTGTCATCTTTTGGGAGGTCTTTGATGTGCCTCTTGAGGTTTGGGAAATATCTAAATCTCTCACCATCCACATCCCTCTTAAAGACTTCCAGTTTCTTTTCAAAAGCCTTTATGTAACCAAACATAACATCAAGTGTCTTGCCAGTTCCTTGTAATTTAACATTTAAGTCATTCAAATGTTCACAAAAATTGTAAATGGAAGATTATAAGAGAGGGTTTTGTGTGCCAGCAAAAGTTACTGGTGTGCCATGTTTGGCATGTGTGCCAGGGGTTGCCCACCCCTGATCTAGGGAGTGTCATAAGGTCAAGCCCAATTATGCTAAGCGGGCTGTGCCCTCTAAGCTGGGACTTGTTTGTGGCTTTGCCAACAGGTCAATCCGAAGCTTAACTCTATGGCTGCTTCCTACATCTCTCCCTTCTTTTATTTTTAAGCTACTACAGTAAAACTTACACATCAAGAACAAAGCTCCGACTAATAAAACAATGCCAATGCCAATGCAAAACCCAAACTACAGAACATTTTAACATTTTAAAACTTGAACATCAAGAACAAAACTCTGGCTATTAAAACAGTAACAAAACAATGCCAATGCGACACAGCAATGAGAGAAATCAAACTACAGGCATGTTAACATTTCAGCTACAAAATGAAGGTTATAGTCAGCACCTTGGTCCCTTGCATAGCCTTCATTTTCTTCTTCTCCATCGCTATCATCGGGGCAACTCTCAGTCTTTTGAATGCAGGGATACGGAGCTTCTCTGGGTCCCCTATACCTCCTCCAGCGCCGGTGCCTCTTCTCTGTCTCCTCAATGAGGAGGCCCCACAGCTGCTACAGGTCGGCGAGCCTCTGTGGGATGGTCTCGGCATTCAGGCTGCTGCTGTGGGTGACGATGCTCTGGCTCCTCTCGAAGATGCCGTCGATGTGAAGATGTTGATGCGAGGCTGGTGCTGTCGGATTTCCTTCTGGAGGATCTGATGTTTCTTTATAGTCCTCAGATTTGGACAGTCTTAATTTCCCATGTTTTACACCAAGCTGCTACTAAACTTCACTCCTCCCCTTACTTTTTGCTTTCTGCACTTGCTTCACTGGAGCGTCCTTTCATCTTGCAATTGTAGTTCCCCCAAACTCAGGCCCTGCGTTGGGTGTCACATGTGCCGGGCCAGCACAGCCAAGGGTTTGGTGAGCCTGAGGCGGGTTGGCGAAGAATTAAAGAAAAGACAGACAAAGAGATTGCTGGGTCTAGGTAGATCTCCTGTGCCTGTCTGAGGCCACAGAGAGATCCAGAGGCAAGTTGAGCCTTTATTTTATAGGCAGAGGTAAACAAGGTAGTGGTCACCATAGTTGCAATGTTCTTGTGAGTTTCACTTGTTTTGGCAGTACTTGCTGCATCTCCTTCAGCCCATTAGCTACCCAGATAAGATCTAGGGAGCGTCATAAGGTCAAGCCTAATTATGCTAAGAGGACTGTGCCCTCTAAGCTGGGACTTGTTTGTGGCTCTGCCAACAGGTCAGTCCCAGGCTTAACCCCATAGCCGGGCCCTACAGCTCATCACAAGGACAGGAAAGCCAAGGGCAGTCTCCCCTTTTACGCCCTAGCTCTTGCTACACAACAAGGGAGGGAGTAGGATGTTTGGGCTAAAATTGAGCAGACATCAGGGGCTGCAGTTTGTTCCTTCTCCAGGAGACAATCCAGGCGGATGTCCTTGTGCTAGAAAGAAAGTGAGCCCCAAACCAGGGGTCCTGGCAGGACACAAAGGACACTGGGAGCTGGAGAGCAAGGCAGCACCTCCTGCAGGAGGTGCAGGGGGCGGGGCTGGGAGTAGCAGGGGGCAGTCCACACCTGACTCACATCATCTGTCCCTCACTCTTGATTGGTCAGAGCCTAGGCTCCTCCCAGTCTTGCGCGATTGGCTACTTTAAAGGAAAAAGGGAGGGGTTGACCTTTGCCGTTTCAAAATGGCGGCTGTCTACACCCCCTTCTTTGACAGAAAAGATTACTTGTTTATTCTCACAATTCCCCCCTTATTTATTCTTTCCTTCAAACTCGGTTTGCATTTGTTGTCTTTCACGCTCTGCAGTGTCTGGGAGGAGACTGTTTTGCTGTCTGGTCAATGTGGTTTCCATTACCCTTTGGACAAGACCCCTCATACATGTGTTCACATAAAAACGTTCCAACCTGTAAAGAATGTTGGTGAGTTTATTTGAGCCAAATTGTCCACAGTTGCCGGGAAGCAGAATCTCAAGGGGTTGGGACAGTGCTCTGGAGGGTGGCAGCTTTTCACTTTGTTCTACAAACCAATCCGAGGAGGAGACGAAGGTGGGTTATACGAAACCCATTGGTGATAGAAGAGGAGGCGCGAGAGAGCAAAGCGGAGAGACCCCTGGGATTGGATAAAAAGTAAAATGATAGGCACATCCTTAGTGGGTGCAGGATAGTCAACAGTCAACAATTAACACAATAACAATAACAATGAAGGAATCCGTGGTCTCTGTCCTGGCACCCAGGGCATGTGGTGTGTAAACATTTATGTATGTTTGTCCCCCCATGTCCCGTGTCCGGCATGGTTCAGGGTTCAGGATCTGGAAGAGGGGTGGTGTGTAAACGTTTATGTATGTTTGTCCCCCCATGTCCCGCGTCCGGCATGGTTCAGGGTTCAGGATCTGGAAGAGGGGCCGCACGCAAATGAAAGAGACAAAACAGGAAATAATTTGGAAATATTGGGGGGCCAGTCGGGCAAGTCCAACTCAAGGGGAAGGACTTCCACTGGTGGAGATAATTTGGAAATATTGGGGGGCCAGTCAGGCAAGCCCAACTCAAGGGGAAGGACTTCCACTGGTGCTCAGGCCTTGCCAACCTTTTATTGTTTTGGGATACACCCCTAGCCCTTAGGCAGGCAATTTCCAGTAACAGGCAGATTAGCCCATCAGCAAGGATTTACATAATAATAAATGGGGAAGTTGCTTCAGCTACCATTGTCTGGACCAGCCTTGGGCAAACTACCGCCCGCGGGCCGGATCCAGCCGTTTGAAATGAATAAAACTAAAAAAAAAAAGACCGTACCCTTTTATGTAATGATGTTTACTTTATAAATGGGGAAGTTGCTTCAGCTACCATTGTCTGGACCAGCCGTGGGCAAACTGCGGCCCGAGGGCCGGATGTGGCCGTTTGAAATGAATAAAACTAAAAAAAAAAAAAAAAGACCGTACCCTTTTATGTAATGATGTTTACTTTGAATTTATATTAGTTCACACAAACACTCCATCCATGCTTTTGTTCCGGCCCTCCGGTCCAGTTTAAGAACCCGTTGTGGCCCTCGAGTCAAAAAGTTTGCCCACCCCTGGTCTGGACTAACAGTGGGTGCACAGCCCTGATCTTTGCCAGGACTTCAAGGGTCACCAGCTTTCCGGGTTCCTTGTCCACACCTCTCTGCTAGTGAATACAATAGGTGGCTTCCCACATGTGGTTGTGTCCTGAGGGGTCTGGGGGAAGGGAGGTTACAAGTTCCTCTGACATTTCAATGATATGTTATCTTAGATGCAAAAGGACCATAGGCCCAGTTAAGGTAAAGAGTGACCTTGTCAGGAAAGATTCCGGCCTAGGAGTGACTACCCACCATAACTGTTTTTAGTTCAAGTTTAATTGCAGGCCATCCTTGTGGTCACTTTAGGTCTGAGTTTGCAAGACCACCACGCAGGCCTCCCCCGAGCTGTCAGGTTCGCATGCGGCCCCTTTTGTCCACACCAATGTAGGAACAAGAGAAAAAAGTTCTCCATCTTATGCATCAGGTGATTATTTATTCACCCCCATATGAAGAAACAAGTAGAAATGACACAGAAGCATTTTACAGAATTCAAACATCATGCACACACTAGTACATATTGGAGAATATTGTAAGTCTCCCATTTCCCTCCTGAGAGACAAAGGCTGTCAAGAAACTGTGTATATCCTCCCATTTGTCTTCTCCATACATGCTCACATATATATTTATATTTTTACAATCACATAAACTGTTTTTGCAACTTTCCCCTTTTACAATATATCATCCTACCATGAAAGTACAGTATTTGTCCTCTTCTTTGAACCATGAAGAGGATTTCGTTGAATTCCTACGTTTTCTTTATCCATTCATCTCCTGATGGATATGTGATTTCGGTAAACATCCTATCTGTTTCCACTTTCATAGTGTTAAGTGTCTCTGGGGGGCAGAATCTCCCAGCTGAAAACCACGTGGGCAGAACCTTCCCAAGCTCTCCCAGCTGTGTACTCTGATGAGGTATCTCATTTTGTTTTAATTTGCATTTCTCTGATGCCATATAATGTTGAGTGTTTTCAGTGTTTTTTAAAGATTTTACATTTCAGAGCAGTTTAAGTTCACAGCAAAGTTGAGGGGAAGGTATAGAAATTTTTCACATACCTCTTCCTCTTGCATATGCCCAGCCTCCCTCACACCACTCCCTCACCACAGTGGTACGTCCTTCACAGTTGAAAGTGATCAAAATCACCCAGACCATAGTTGACATTAGGTCACCCTTGGTGGTGTACATTGGGTGGGTTTTGGCAAGTGTATAATGACATATGTCCATCATTACAGTGTCATACAGAGTAGGTTCACTGCTCTGAGTCTCTGAGTGCCACCTATTTATTCCTCTTCCCACCCCCAAACCCTGGCATCCACTGATGCAGTTACTATTTCCATAGCTTTGCCTTTTTCAAAATGTCAGATACAGTGGGGCCTTGACTTACGAGTGTCCCGACTAACGAGTTTTTCGAGATACGAGCCGTCTCTCGGCCGATTTTTTGCTTTGAGTTGCGAGCTAAAATTCGGGTTACGAGCCAGCTTCAGATACCCCACCACTAGTTGGCGCAGCGAACATCACAGTGAATGCCACAACATCAGCCCAGCATCACGTGTGGCTCATTTACTTTATGATTTGACATACAAGTAATTTGAGTTATGAGCTCCATCACGGAATGAATTAAACTCATAAGTCAAGGCCCCACTGTAGTTAGAATCACAGTGTGTAGCCTTTTGATTGGCTTCTGTCACTTAGATGCAATTAAGGTTCCTCAGTTGTCTTCATATGGCTTGATAGCTCACTTTTTTTAATCTTTATTAAAAGTATTACATATGTCCCCTTTTTGCCCCCATTGACCCCCGCCAGCCCACCATCATCCCAGACCTTTACCACCCCACTGTCTGTGTCTATGAGTTATGCATATATGCATACAAGGTCATTGATTGATTAACTCCCACCCACCTACCTCCCCCACCTTTCCTACTAGATTACGCTCACTCTTCCATGCTTCCATATCTCTGGATCCACTCCGTTCATCAGTTTCTTCTCACATATGAGTGAGATCATGTGATACTTGTCTTTCTCTGACTGACTTATTTCACTTAGCATAATACTCTCCAGGTCCCTCCATGCTGTCTCAAAGCGTAAGAGATCCTTCTTTTTTACTGCTGCATAGTATTCCATGGTATAAATGTGCCACAGCTTTTTTATCCACTCATCTACTGATGGGCACTTGGGCTGTTTCCAGCTCTTAGCTATTGTAAATTGTGCTACTATGTGCCGGAAGCCGGTCCATCCTTGCTGCTTGACACAGTTGCTGCAGGGAAGAAACATCTGCACAGCGTATGTTTCAAGGGACCTGGCGTATATGTCATACTGTTCTTAATATGTTTGCTCACCTTCTTGGCGCTATGTGTTTTTTTGTGTTTTTTTTTGTTTTGTTTTGTTTTAATTAAATCTTTATTGTTCAGGTTACATTTGTTCCTCTTTTTTTCCCCCCCCAACCTGGCTACAGAACTTGGCTGGAGAACCTAGACAGAACATGGCAGGAGAACCTGGATAGAACCTGGCTGGAGAACCTGGCTAAAGAACCTGGAGACCTAACCTAGCTGGAAAACCTAGCGAGAGAACATGGCAAGAGAACCTGGACAGAACCTGGCTGGAGAACCTAGGGAGAGAACCTGGATAGAACCTGGCTGGAGAACCTGGACAGATCCTGGCTAGAGATCCTGGATAGAACCAGGCGAGAAAACCGAACTATGCTGATCAACTGAATGCTGCCTCCGTGTCCTTCCTTCTTCGCCGACTCCATCCACACCTTTGGGAACCCCTGGACCTGCTGGGGCTGGACCCTAACAACTATGAACATAGAGGTGTTTTGAGTTTTTAGTTTCTTAGGATATATTTCTAGAAGTGGGATTACTGGGTCAAATGGCAGTTCCATATTTAATTTTTTGAGGAAACTCCATACTGTTTTCCATAATGGCTGCACCAGTCTGCATTCCCACCAGCAGTGCACGAGTGTTCCCTTTTCTCCACATCCTCACCAGCACTTGTCATTTGTTGATTTGTTAATGGTAGCCATTCTGACAGTGATACCTCATTGTCATTTTAATTTGCATCTCTCTGATGATCAGTGACTTTGAAACATTTTTTCATAGGTCTCTTGGTCATCTGTATGTCCACTTTAGAAAAGTGCCTATTTAGGTCTAGTTCAGTGGTTCTCAACCTTCTGGCCCTTTACAGTTCCTCATGTTGTGACCCAACCATAAAATTATTTTCATTGCTACTTCATAACTGTAATGTTGCTGTTGCTACTGTTATGAATGTAAATATCTGATATGCAGGATGGTCTTAGGCGACCCCTGTGAAAGGGTCATTCGACCGCCAAAGGGGTCGCGACCCACAGGTTGAGAACCGCTGCTCTAAGGCCACTCCTCTGGGTTCCCTGTGGTGACAGAAAAACCAGCTCCGCCTGGGAGGCTGAAGAGGAGAAAAGCGCCCCTTCTCCTGACTTCACGCAGCACCAGCTCCCCAAGGCCGGGCAGCGGAGACGGGCAGGGCCTTCTCTCGGCCACCAGGCCTGAAGTTAGTGCAAAACCAGCACCCCAATTTAGTTTTTTGAGAACTGCTGGTCTAGTTTCATTTTTTTGCATGTACCTGTCCAATTTTCCCAACATCATTTTTGAAGAGAATGTCTTCACTCCAATGTATGCTCTTGCCTCCTGTATCAAATATTAATTGAGCATAATGGCTTGGGTCGATTTCTGGGGTCTCTATTCTATTCCATTGATTTATATGCCTGTTCATGTGCAGTACCAGGCTTTTTTTAGTTACAGTGCCTTTATAGTATAACTTGATGTTGGGTATTGTGCTTCCCTCCTTGTTCTTCTTTCTCAAGATTGCTGCAGCTATTCGGGGTCTTTTTTGGTCCCACATCAATTTTTAAAATATTTGTTCTAGATCTGTGAAATATGTTGTTGGTATTTTATTAGGGATGTATTGAATCTATAGATTGCTTTGGGTAGAATGGGCATTTTAATGATGTAAATTTTACCAACCCACGAACACAGTATATTCTTCCACTTGTTTATGTCTTCCTCTATCTCTTTTTTTCAACATCCTGTAGTTTTCTGAGTACAAGTCTTTTACTTCATTGGTTAAGTTTATTCCTAAGTATCTTAATTTTTTGTTGCAATGGTAAATACAATTGTTTAGTTTCTGTTTCTGAGAATTCATTATTGGTGTATAAAAAAGCCATTGATTTTGTGTCCTGCTAGATTGCCAAATTCATTTATTAAATCTCGTAGTTTTTTGGTGGAGTCCTTAGGGTTTTCTATGTACCATATCATGTCATCTGCGGAAAATGCCAGTTTACTTCTTCCTTTCCAATTTGGATGCCTTTTATCTCTTTTTGTCTGATTGCTGTGGGTAGGACTTCCAGTACTATGTTGAATAAGAGTGGTGAATGCAGATATCCCTGCCTTGTTTCTGTTCTTAGGGGAAATAGTTTTAGTTTTTGCCCATTGAGTATGATGTTCACTATAGGTTTTTCATATATGGCCTTTATCATGTTGAGGTATACTCCCTCTAGTCCCACTTTATGAGTTTTTATGAAAAAATGGTGTTGGATTTTTGTCTAATGCTTTTTCTGCATCTATTGATCTGATTATGTGATTTTTTCTTTCAATTTGTTTATGTGATGTATCTTGTTTATTGATTTACAAATATTGTACCAGCCTTGCATCCCTGGAATAAATCCCACTTGATCATGGTGTATGATCTTTTTGATATATTGCTGGATCTCATTTGTTAATATTTTTTTGAGGATTTTAGCATTTATGTTCATCAGGGATATTGGCCTTTCTTTGTAGTCTTTATCTGGTTTTGGAATTAGGGTAATGCTGGCTTCATAAAAAGAGCTTGGAAGTGTTCCTTCCTCTTGGATTCTTTGGAATAGTTTGAGGAATACAGGTGTTAGTTATTCTTTGAATGTTTGGTAAAACTCCCCTGTGAAACCATCCGGACCTAGGCTTCTGTTTTCTGGGAGTTTTTGATTACTGCTTCTTTTTCATTAGTTGTTATTGGTCTATTCAGGTTTTCTTCCTGATTCAGTTTTGGGAGATTGTATTTTTCAGTTGTTATCGGTCTATTCAGGTTTTCTTCCTGATTCAGTTTTGGGGGATTGTATTTTTCTAGGAATTTGTCCATTTCATCCACATTGTCCAGCTTGTTGTTAAATAGTTGTTCGTAGTATTTTCTTACAGTCCTTTGTATTTCTGTGGTGTCAATGGTTAATTCTCAGCTTTGGTTTCTGATTGTATTTATTTGGGTCCTCTCTCTTTCGGTCTATTCAGGTTTTCTTCCTGATTCAGTTTTGGGGGATTGTATTTTTCTAGGAATTTGTCCATTTCATCCACATTGTCCAGCTTGTTGTTAAATAGTTGTTCGTAGTATTTTCTTACAGTCCTTTGTATTTCTGTGGTGTCAATGGTTAATTCTCAGCTTTGGTTTCTGATTGTATTTATTTGGGTCCTCTCTCTTTGTTTCTTGATGAGTCTGGCTAAGGGATCATCAATCTTACTTATCCTACCAAAGAACCAGTTCTTGGTTTCATTGATTTTTTTTTGGTATTGATTTTTTTGGCCTCTATGTCATTTAAATCTGCTCTAATCTTTATTATTTCCCTCTTTCTATATACTCTGGGTTTATATTGTTGTTCCCTTTCTAATTCTTTAAGTTGTAGGGTTAGTTTATTATTAATTTTTGTTATTTTTTTGAAGTAGGCCTATAGTTCTATGAACTTCCTTCTCAGGACTGCTTTCACTGTGTCCCAGGGATTTTAGGTTGTTTTGTGTTCATTTTCATTTGTTTTCAGGAAGTTTTTGGTTTCTTTCTTGATTTCATTGGTAACCCACTCATTGTTTAATAACATGCTATTTAGCATCCATGTGTTTGAATGTTTTGGGGTGTTTTTACTGTAGTTGATTTCTAATTTCATTCCACTGTGATCTGAGAAGATGCTTGATATGATTTCAATCTTTTTGAACTTGTAGAGACTTGTTTTGTGTCCTAACATGTTGTCTATCTTTGAAAATGACCCATGTGCACTTGAAAAGAATGTATATTCTGCAGCTTTGGGGTGAAATGTTCTATAAATGTCAGTTAATTCCATCTGATGCAGTGTGTCCTTTAGAGTCACTGTTTCCTTGTTAATTTTTTGCCTGGAAGATCTATCCAGTGATGTCAGCAGGGTATTAAAGTCCCTATTATGACTGTATTACCATCAATCTCTCCCTTAAAGTCCTCTTGAAGTTTCTCTTTTTAAATATATTTAGGTGCTCCTGTATTGGGTACATACTATTATATGTTTAGCAGGGTTTTATCCTCTTATTGGATCGATCTCTTTAGTATTATGAAGTGACCTTTACTGTCACTTGTGATGGCCTTCATTTTGAAGTCTATTTTGCAGATATGAGTGTTGCTACCCCATCTTTTTTTTTTTCATTTCCATTTGCATGGAAAATTTTTTTCCATCCCTTCACTCGCATCCTGTGTGAACATTTTGTTTTGAGGTGGGTCTCTTGTAGACAGCATATACTACGTGTACTGGTTAATAATGCAGATTTTTTTTTCAATAGATGGAGTTACACATATGTTGATATATATGCGATTTGATATGCTATTTTGTATTGACAGCAAGCTTCAAAACTTCATATGTCAAATTTGCTGAAGGTGTTAACATCATAGATATTTTTATGCTTAAAAAAATGAATTTCATGCCCAAAAAAGAGCATTTGTGGGAAGTTTTAATTCATTACTTTATTTTGAAGAAAAGTGCTGCTGAATGTTATCATATACTTCGGGAAGCTTATAGTGAACATGCTCCATCTCAAGATACTTGTGAATGCAAGTTTAAATGCTTTAAAAGTGATGATTTCAATGTGAAAGAGAAAGAACATCCAGGTCAACCGAAAAAGTGTGAAGACCAACAATTACAAGCATTATTGGATGAAGATGTGTGTCAAACTCAAAAACAACTTGCAGAAAGATTAA
>NW_005355502.1:1573094-1576055 GCF_000412655.1 Myotis brandtii
CCCGGAAGCTCTTTATTTCACCATCTATTTTGAATGATAGCCTTACTGGATATAGTAATCTTAATTTCATATCCTTGCTTTCCATTACCTTGAGTACTTCACGCTATTCCCTTCAGCCTGTAGAGTTTCTGATTTATCATCAGAAACTCCTTTGTAGGTAATAGTTTGCTTTTCTCTCACTGCTTTTAAGATGGTTTTTCTTTACTTTTTGGCATTTTAATTATGATGTGTCTGGGCATGGGCTGGTTTGGGTTCTTCTTGCTTGGGGATTCTCTGTGCCTCCTGAACTTGTGTGACTTTTTCCTTCACCAGATTTGGGAAGTTTTCTGCCATTATTTCTTTAAACACATTCTCTTTCCCTTTCTCCCTTTCTGTCTCTTCTGGCACACCTACTATGCGAATATTATTATGTTTCATGTTGTCCCACGGCTCTCTTAAGCTGTCCTCCTGTTTTTTAATTGCTTTTTTTTCCTTTTAGTTTTCTGATTGAGTGACCTTTTCTATTCTCCTTTCTAAATCACTGATCCGATCCTCAGCTTCCAATTTCTGCTGTCTGTTCTTTCCAGTGTGTTCTTTATTTGTGCTATAATGTTCTTTATTTCTGCTTTCATAGTTACTATGTCTTTTCTCATACTGTTGAGCATCTTTACCATCATTATTCTGAACTTTATATCAGATAAATTTCTTATCTCCATTTCATTTATCTCTTCTTCTAGATAATTCTCTTGTTCTTTCATTAGTGGTTGTTTCTTCATCTCCTCATTTTGGCTGCCTGTTTGAGTTTGTGACTATGTATTAGGTAGATCTGCTATGTCTCTCAGTTTCTAGTGAAGGACAGTGTCAAAAGCTGTTTCTGACTAATTAGATCAGGCAAAGACTGAAGGCCTCCAGAGCCCGCCTCTGCCTGCAGACTGATTTGATTTAGCCTTGAGTAGCTTTCAGGCAATCATCCACAGGTATGGTGTGAGTTTTGCCAACAGAGTAGGGCAGTTGCTTCTGCCTGGAAGCTAATTGTTAGTCTCAGTTTCTTAGTGGCCCTCAGAAACTCCACACCATGGGGCAAGTTGTTTTCCAGTAGGTTGACTGTCTCTCCCCCAGGTAAGACTCCCTGGATAGGTCATGTCAGGGTGAGAAGAATGATCTCTGCAGTGTGAGGGAATGACTCTGCATAGGAAACTGGGGCATCTGCCTTCTGAGCTCTAACTCCAGAGCCCCCAACCCTGGCTTCTGCTCACACAGCTCCAGTCTTCTCTGCCCTGCCTCTGCTGGAGCACAAGGTGAATGTTTGCACACCGAATTTTGTGTGTTGGTCATTTAAGAGGGTGCCTGAATTTCCAGTCATCTCTCCCTGGCAGACAGCAACCCTGCTGCTTTTCACAGCCAGATGTTATGTGGGCACCTTTCTCAGTTCCGGTGCTCTCTGCTGGGGGGCCCAGCTTGGGGATTAGACCCCAGAGTTCTCAGTGGCAACCCCCCCAGAGCTGAGATACCTCTCCGGAACTTTAGCTGCTGTTTGTGGGAACTGGCCAGCCCTTTCACACATCTGTCCCTCCTACCAGACTCTATGTGGTCTCCACTTTCAGTCCCTGATTATCAGGGTTCTCTCCAGGCAGTCTTCAGTTGATTATTCTGGAAGGTTTTTTTTTTTGTATTTTAGTTGTAATTCCAGTTTTGTCCTGGGAGCATGTCTGTGTAACATCTGCTTACTCTACCGCCATTTTTTATATCCAGCTCATTTCTTTTTAGTGCTGAGTAATATTTCACTGTCCGGATGGACCACAGTTATTCATCCATCACCTGCTGAGGAACATCTTGATTGCCTATAAGTTTTGGCAACTATGACTGAAGATGTTATAAGCATCCCTGTGCAGGTTTTATATGGACATAACTTTTCAACTCCTTTGGGTAAATACCAAGGAGCATGTTTGCCAGACTGTGTGGTAAGAGTTTGTTTAGTTTTATAGGAAACCATTAACCTGTCTTCCCAAGTGGCTATACAGGTTACAGTCCCACCAGCAATGAATGAGAGCTTCTGTTGCTCCAAATATTTGCCAGCATTGATGTCAGGGTTTTAGATTTTGGCCATTCTGATAGTTGTGACATGGTATCTTGTTGTTGTTTTAATTTTCATTTCCTTGGTGACATATGATATAGAGCAGCAGTCGCCAACTTTTCGGACCTCATGGGCTACCAGTGGTCCACGGACCACCGGTTGGTGACCGCTGATACAGAGCATTTTTTATATACCTATTTGTTATCTGTATATCTTCTGTCGTTGAGGTGTCTCTTGAGGACTGTAGTCCACTTTTTAAAATGTCTACTGTACTTTTTGACTATATTTCCCCCCAGATTTAATAGATACAATAGATATATTTAAAAGCCTAAGCGACTATTATGACCGAATGACCAGAACGACTGGTCACTATGATGCGCACTGACCCCCAGGGAGCTTAATGCAGGAGCTGCCCCCTGGTGGTCAGTGTGCTCCCACAGCCAACCTCCTGTGGCTGGCTAACCTCCTGCGGTCCTTCAACCCCAACCCCATGCACGAATTTGTGCACCAGGCCTCTGGTTGACATATAATATTGTATAAATTTAAGGTATACAATGTAATGATTTGAGGTATGTATATATTACAAGATGATTTCCAAAATAAATTTAACACGTATATTCCTCACATAGTTACAATTTTTTGTGTGTGATGAGAACTTTTAGATTTACTTCCTTAGCAACTTTTAAAGAGACAATCTACACTAATAAAAGAGAAACATGGTAATTAGCATACGACCGCTACCCTTCCCATTGGCTAATCAGCATATCCTTATGCAAATTAACTGTCAGCCAAGATGGCGGCCGGCAGCCAGGCAGCTGGAAGCGAACATGAGGCTTGCTTGCTCCAGTGACTGCAGACTCCAACGTTCCCCGCCTGACTTGCCGGCCTCTGAGCTGGCAGTTTGAAAC
>NW_005355502.1:1576148-1605014 GCF_000412655.1 Myotis brandtii
TTTTTTTTTGTATTTTAGTTGTAATTCCAGTTTTGTCCTGGGAGCATGTCTGTGTAACATCTGCTTACTCTACCGCCATTTTTTATATCCAGCTCATTTCTTTTTAGTGCTGAGTAATATTTCACTGTCCGGATGGACCACAGTTATTCATCCATCACCTGCTGAGGAACATCTTGATTGCCTATAAGTTTTGGCAACTATGACTGAAGATGTTATAAGCATCCCTGTGCAGGTTTTATATGGACATAACTTTTCAACTCCTTTGGGTAAATACCAAGGAGCATGTTTGCCAGACTGTGTGGTAAGAGTTTGTTTAGTTTTATAGGAAACCATTAACCTGTCTTCCCAAGTGGCTATACAGGTTACAGTCCCACCAGCAATGAATGAGAGCTTCTGTTGCTCCAAATATTTGCCAGCATTGATGTCAGGGTTTTAGATTTTGGCCATTCTGATAGTTGTGACATGGTATCTTGTTGTTGTTTTAATTTTCATTTCCTTGGTGACATATGATATAGAGCAGCAGTCGCCAACTTTTCGGACCTCATGGGCTACCAGTGGTCCACGGACCACCGGTTGGTGACCGCTGATACAGAGCATTTTTTATATACCTATTTGTTATCTGTATATCTTCTGTCGTTGAGGTGTCTCTTGAGGACTGTAGTCCACTTTTTAAAATGTCTCCTGTACTTTTTGACTATATTTCCCCCCAGATTTAATAGATACAATAGATATATTTAAAAGCCTAAGCGACTGTTATGACCGAATGACCAGAACGACTGGTCGCTATGATGCGCACTGACCACCAGGGAGCTTAATGCAGGAGCTGCCCCCTGGTGGTCAGTGTGCTCCCACAGCCAACCTCCTGTGGCCGGCCAACCTCCTGCGGTCCTTCACCCCCAACCCCATGCACGAATTTGTGCACCAGGCCTCTGGTTGACATATAATATTGTATAAATTTAAGGTATACAATGTAATGATTTGAGGTATGTATATATTACAAGATGATTTCCAAAATAAATTTAACACGTATATTCCTCACATAGTTACAATTTTTTGTGTGTGATGAGAACTTTTAGATTTACTTCCTTAGCAACTTTTAAAGATACAATACAGTATAATTAACTATAGTCACCATTATTTATTAATCTTATAACAGGAAGTTAGCACTTTTTTACCACTTTCACCCATGTTCCCCTCCCCTGGCAACCGCCAATTTATATCCTGTTTCTATGAATTCAGTCTTTTAGATTCCTCCTGTAAATGATATCACACATTTGTCTTTCTCTGTCTGACTTACTTCACTTAGCATAATGCCCTCAAGGGTGATACATGTTATTGAAAATGACAGCATTTCCCTTCAATGGCTGATTGATATTCCACGTAGGCTTTCCCTGCCTTGGCTAAGGTAAGTAACGCTGCAGTGAACATGGCTGTGAGTGCAGATGTCTTTCTGAGATCACTTTAACCTTCAGTTATATATGCTGCACGTGGAATTGCTGCATCATTGGTAGATCTATTTTTAATTTTTTGAGGAATCTCCATACTGTATTCCATAATGGTCAAATGAATTTGCTAGCCTACATAGGTTGGGTCATGAAACAGGCTCTATGGCCTTGGCTCTCTGACTGTGGACCCAAATCAATCAGAACTGCCCACTGAGCTCCTTGGCCAGATGGGGCCACCCACTCAGCTCAGCCACGCTGTGGGGTTTTCATAATGGTGTCTTGTCTATGGATTGTTGCTAGTAGACCACCTGAGGATATTTTTTCCATTGATTTTAGAGAGAGTAGAAGGGAGGAAGGGAGAGAAAAAGAGCGAGAAAGAAAGAGAAGCATCCAAGTGAGGGAGACACATCAACTGATTGTTTACCACACACATCCTAACTAGGGATTGAACCTGCAACCTAGGTACGTGATCTTGACCAGGAATCAAACATTCGACCCTTTGGTGCACAGGCCAATGCTCTAACCACTGAGCTACCAGTCAGGGCTGTACCACAGATTTTTTTTCATTCATCCATGATGAGCACTTGGGCTGCTTCCAAATCTTGTGTATGGCAAGTAATGCTGCATGAACTCAGGAATGCATATATTCTTTCTAATTAGTGTTTTGGGTTTTTGGGATAAATTCCTAGAAGTGGAATTGCTGGGTCATAAGGCAGTTCCATTTTTAACTTTTTGAGGTCACTCCACATACTGCTTTCCACAGTAGCTGAGAACTATTGGGGAGTTGGTGGGGGGTGATGGTGGACGGATTGAGCGAAAAAAGAAAAAAAACTCAGACATGAACAACAGTGTGGGCATTTCTAGTGGTGGGGTGGAGAGCTGGGGGCATGGGAGGAGGAGGGTATATTGGGGGATAAATGGTGATGGCTGAAGACTTGACTTGGGGTGGTGAACACAAAATACAGTGTACAGATGATGTATTGTAGTATTGTGTGCCTGAAACCTGTATAATTTTATTAACCAGTGTCACCCCAATAAATTCAATATAAAGAAAAAAAAAGAAAACGGTAAGCATAGTGATTTTAAATTTTGCTTCTGATAATTTTGGCCCAGATTCAGAAAAATTGCTTGTAGGAATAGTTGATTCTAGGATGGTATTATTTTTCTCCAGAGTAGAGTTCTTTTTTATGCCAGGCACTTGTAGGCATTTGTGATCTGGGATCACCTTCATCTGGTATCAAAGATCGAAATTACTTGAAATTGGGCCAGTGCCCTTCACATTCATTCTTATTCATAAGATATGCCTTCCCTTCTTGGCCCCGAATTTCAGCTCTCTTCCTGGTAGCCCCCCAAAATTGGAGTCAAGTGTTCAAGGTCACACAGTTAGTGGTAGAGCTAGGAAATCAATCTAGACAGTCTGTTCTTATATCTGAGTTATAATAACCTACCGTGCCACCCACCCACACCATGAGGGAAGGGTTTCTTTGTTTTGTTTCCCATTGTGCACCCACACTTAACGTGGCACATAGTAGATATTCAGAAAATATTTATTAAATGTAAGAATGAATCTGCTCCCATTAGTAATGTTGTTAATGTAGGTATTTCCAATCTCACAAATTGCTGAGTGGCATGTTGGGCGTACAGGTGTGATGTTATTTTATGTTTGTTTTTGTTATTTGCTTTTTTTCTATGGTGATGATTTGCTTTGTATTGTTTCTGAATTAGTATTTTGATAAGAATTGGAAAAGCTACTGGACAAATTTACCTGGAAACTTGTATCAGTAACTCACTGATCATTTCTTGTGCTTGAAGTTTTGTACATTATTAGAAGCTCAATAGATGCTGAGTAAATTAAAAATGTAAGGAGAGCCCTAGCTGGTTTGGCTCAGTGGATAGAGCATCGGCCTGTGGACTGAAGGGTCCTGGGTTTGATTCCAGCCAAGGGCACATGCCTGAGTTGCGGGCTCGATCCCCAGTAGGGGGCCGATCAATGATTCTTTCTCATCATTGATGTTTCTATCTTTCTATCCCTCTCCTCTCTGAAATCAATAAAAATATATTTAAAAAAAAAGTAAGGAGAAACAACTTCTCAAATATTTCAAATGCTTTTTGTTTCTGTTGTCATCCTTTAAGACTGGTGAGAAAATTATTTCAAATTTAAGTAATTGCCTAAAATTTACCTTTTTTTAGATAATCTTATTTTAAAAAAAACTTTACTTCCTCCTTAGAGTTGAAGAATGGATTTGTTGGGGTTGAACAAATTTATGGTTCTTCTGTGGAAGAATTTTACTTTAAAGGTAAGTTGAGCTATTTATAGGATTACTAGTGGCCTGGTGCATGAAATTTGTGCACGGGGGCGGGGGTGTCCCTCAGCCCGGCCTGAACCCTCTCCAATCTGGGACCCCTTGGGGGATGTCCCTGTGGGATCGGGCCTAAACCAGCAGTTGGACATCCCTCTCACAATCTGGGACCACTGGCTCCTAACCGCTCACCTGCCTGCCTGCCCGATTGCCCCTAACCACTCTGCCTGCTGGCCTGCTCGCCCCCAACTGCCCCCCCTACCAGCCTGCTCGTTCCTAACTGCCCCCCCTCTGCTGGCCTGATTGCCCCCAAATGCCCTCCCCTGCTGGCCTCATGGCCCCCAACTGCCCTCCCCGGCCAGAGGCCCTCTGTGGCCAGGCACGGATCGCTTGCCTTGTCGCTGGGGCAACAATGCAAGTGTTTCTCTCCCCCCCCCAATCCCCCTGGCCGCTCCGTGCCCACTGCCCAGAGGCCCTCCATGGCCAGGGTGGAACACTTGCCTCATCGCCGCGGTGACAAAGCAAGCATTCCTTCAGGCCTCTCACGCTGCCCGCTCTCAGCGGCCGCCCTCCCGGGACTGAGAGGACTGGGCACCACCATGTTTGTGGCGGAGTGATGGTCAATATGCATATTCCCTCTTTATTAGGTAGGATTGCAACATCTAAGAGATGATCACGGAAATCATCTGACAGCCCAGTTCTGGAGCAGGGTTATCTCTTGCACATATGTGGGGTCCTCAGAGAGTGAAAGAACACCAGAATGACTCATATGAGAGAGAAACAGACAGTCTAGGAAACTGCTAGTGTACTAGTATACTGAGCCCTTTTTTTTTTTGCCATCTATATCTTCTTTTATGAAGAGCCTGTTAATATCAAATAACCAGTCATTTGGAAAGTTAATATACCCTTCCACTAACAGTATCCTTTTCCTCTCCTAGCGCCGGCAGTGCACTGCTCTGGTTGCGGAGCTCATCCTGACTGTCCTGTTTGTTGGCGTGCTTCTGTTAACACGCAGGTTTTCGTATAGTGAGAAGACTGGGCCCTTCAATTACTCTCCGCAGCCTGTTGATGAGTTCCCTATATTCCTCAGAAAAGTCCCTGCGTCTGGTGTGTGGGAATTGGCTTTTGTGCCTTCCAAAAGTGTTGTGGTGAAGGATATCGTTGAAACTGTGAAAAGAGATTTACACTACAATTTTAAAGGTTAGAAATTAAGGTTTTCTGGGGAAAAAAAGCATTATTAAATTGTTTCAGTGAAGACACACTTGCAATCTTTTCACTGGGCGTAATCTTCCAAGTAAAACATTGTAGGATATCATCATAACCAGGTAATAATCTCCTAAGTATATAATAACATGGCTAGTTAAACTTGAGAGTTAATTCACATAAAAATATATTTTCCTAGATCTCAAAGCCAATAGTGGTATTTAAAAACTAGATGATCAATTTATTTTATTCTAGATTATCATCCAATTCTGTGATACTCAGTCTTCCTTGTTTCTCATTGTGTTGTTTAAACCTTGGTAAGTATAACTCCAGGGGTCTATGATGGTGTGCCAAAGGTATTCAAAGGGACAGCATAGGCATGCATCCTCATTCTTGATGCATACAAAGTCGTTAGTTATTTCAAACACTAGAGGCCCAGTGCATGAAATTCATGCACTGCGGGGGGTGTCCCTCAGCCCAGCCTGCACCCTCACCAAATGGGACCCCTCGGGGGATGCCTGACTGCCGGTTTAGGCCTGATCCCACAGGGATCTCACAATCCGGGACTGCTGGCTCCCAACCGCTCGCCTGCCTGCCTGATTGCCCCTAACCTCTTCTGCCTGCCAGCCTGATCACCCTCTAACAACTCCCCTGCCAGCCCGATCGACGCCTAACTGCTCCCCTGCCGGCCCGATTGCCCCCAACTGCCCTCCCCTGCCAGCCTGGTCATCTGAAACTGCCCTTCCCTGCTGGACATCTTGTGGCTATGGTCACCACCATCTTTGAGGGCGAGGCAGTCAATTAGCATATTCCCTCGTTATTGGCTGTGGGCGCTGCCATCTTTGTGACGGTGTGAGGGTCGATTAGTATATTACCTCTTTATTAGATAGGATAAGACTTGTAAAGTTACTTAATCTTTGATTGCTTCAATTTGCTAATCTACAAAATGGTAGGGTTATTGTGTCTCAATAGACTGCTGTGAAGGTTAACTAAAATAACCCACATAAAGCACTGTTTTTGGCTAATTGAAGCACACAAAGACTACTTTTTTTCTTCATCTCTCTCTTTCTCTCTCTCGCTACCTCTCTCTCTTTCCCTGACACATATTTTCTCACTCATTGGCTGGCAATCTTGTGGTGGCCATCTTTTGACCACATGGGGTTGGCCATCTTGTGCGAGGGTGTGATGGTCAATTTGCATATCACCTCTTTATTATATAGGATTGCTTAGATAAAAACATTGCCCGAGTCACTGAGGAATGCTGTATAGAAGACTCGGGCTATTTAGAATTATTATAAAAGTTCCCCATTCTTCACTTACCCTCACATTCTTAACCTAGTTTCTCTCCTCTTCCTCCCAGAAATAAAAACCATCAGAAGTTTGGTGGGTATCTCTCCAGTGCCCCCTCTTTTTATACACATATATTTATTCAGCAGTGTATTTTTTCAATCTTTTTTTGTTTCTCAATGGATTTGAGAGTCCTTGAGAGTAGGTGACATCTCAAAACATTTTTTATTATAAAAAAAACACCATTGAAGCTGAAGAATGCAAAATCTCAATAATTCTTGAAGTATACACCACAAATATTCTAATAAATTAGTCTCTTACAGGACTCTGGGTTACCCAAAATATTCTGTAATTTCCATTCTGATTTCTTCTTGGATACATGGGATTTTTAGAAGTATATTACTTACCTCCCAAACATCTGGGAATTTGTTGTTATCTTTCTGTTATTGCTTTCTATTTTAATTTCCTTGAATAAGAGCATACACTTTATAATGTCAGTGTGAAATTTTGAGAATTGTTTATTGCTAGTTTATAGAGTATTTTGATAAATGTTCCATGTGCATATGTAAGATTGTATTCTGTAGCATTTGCTTGTGGTGTCCTATGAATGTCTCCTAGGCCAAGTTGGTTAACCTCATGTTTTCCAAATCTCCTATATTCTTACTATTTTTTACCTACTTATTCTATTAGTTGTTGAGGAGGGTATGACATTTTCAACTAGGTGTCATCAATACTTAAAAGGTTATACATATTAAAATAATATTAAAATTTCCTTTTTGCTTATATATTTTGAAATTATTAGGTCATGGGGTCTTTCTGTTGAATTGCTTTAAAAATATTTCTCAATTCTGAAATTTTTCATTTCTCTCTAAAAAATGTTTTATTTTTAAATTTATTAGCTATATTAACCATAGTAACTTTAGAATCCCTACCAAAAAGTTCTGATATCTGGATTACTTGTGTACATTTTTTTCTCTTAAGTCATTGAGTTCTGTTTTATAACATATTCTGTATGTATATATTTTACTTTATTTCTGAACCTTTTATATTTTATTGTTGACAGTATTACAGATATCTCCCATTCCCTCACCCCTCTTACCTCCCTACATATCTTATATTTTAATGACAGAAATTGTGGGTGGAAAGTTGAGGGTTTAAGTTTTCTTCTGGATGGCTGTCAGTTTGATTCCAGTGAAGACTGGCTTAAGTTCCAGTAAGGACTGCTCTATTCAGTTTTCTCTTTACTCCTGAGGGATACCTCTTCTCCTAGGGTGTGGTCATTGCTTCTAGGGTGTGGCCCGCCGAGGGTCAGCTGGAAGTCTGGAGTATTTTTGAAGCCTGCCTAACTTAGTGAGGTGTGAACTCCATTCTTTCTCTGAGCATTGCCCAGCTGCTGCGATCACTGCCCAGCATTGTGTCCTGCCACCTGCTGGTTTCTTGCACTCTTACCCTGTGCATGCCCAGGGTCGGAGGTGGCCACTGATTTCAGGGGAATATACGTGCTGAATTTTCACCTCACTTCTCTGCTATTCTCTTCTCTTTGAATTTTGCCTCTTAAGTCCCATCCATTTTGGCACCCTGAACTCTCACCTCTTTTTCTTCAACTCTGTAAGTCAGCAACATTTGGCAGTTGCTTTCAGGGGCAATACCAGGGTGAATATGGCATTCACCTTGTGCATTTCAAGCTGTTTTATAGATTTTGTCCAACTTTTATGCAGTGGGAAAGTTTAATCTTATGTAAGCTACTCTATCATAGCTAGAACTGGAAGTTCTTATATGAGAATTTTTAAGTTTTTTGCTGGTTATTTCCAAGTATTTTACATTATAGTTAGAGAATAGTTTTTAAGTTGTTGATTCCTCAGAATTTATTGATGTTCTTTTGTGTGTCTTAATACATGATTAACTTTTATAAAAATTCCTTATATGCTGTGTACTCCTATATAATAAAAGGCTAATATGCAAATCAACCAAATGGCGGAACCACCAGTTGCTATGATGCACACTGACCACCAGGGGGCAGACACTCGATGGTCAGTGTGCACCCACAGGGGGAATGCCACTCAGCCAGAAGCCGGGCTCACAACTGGTGAGCACAGCAGCGGTGGCAGGAGCCTCCAAGGCAGTGCTAAGGATGTCTGACTGCCGGACTGCAAGGGGTGCAGGCTGGGCTGAGGGATCCCCCTGAATGCACGAATTTCATACAGCAGGCCTCTAGTGATATATATTCTGCAAGGTCATGGACTAGACCCCACTTAGCTATTTATCAGAATTTCTGCCCCCACCTGCTCACTGGCCTTAGCTTGTGTCCATTGGAGAGTCTTGCCCCCACTGCACTCCCCTTTCACGGCTTGAACTCTGAGTCCCCAGGACCAGAGGGCTCTATCATTTCCAGTGCCTCAGGAGCCAGAGCGGCTCCAATGGCCACGTTTGACCTATCTTGACATGCTGAGATTTTCATTTCCCTAGTGGCTCCTAGGAGAGGCCAGGGAACAAGATCCACAAATCAGGGGAATTAATACCTCATGGGGCAAAATTTGATTAGTGAAAGATAGAGATGAAAAGGAGATAACACATTGATCTCCTGCTCCTCTTCCCACAAACGGACTGTCTTAAGATGCAGTAGTTCCGAAAACAGCCTCTCAGAGACTTCTTGTTATATTTCTTGTTACGCCAGTTCCAGCTTCATAATGTGCTACCTTGTTTTACTTTCTCTTCTTTCATGCCTCACATTCCTAGTAACAGGCTTAGGGCCAGATAAGTGGGGCACCTAGGGTACAAATTTTACCCTTGTACAACCATAAAAGTGAGTGCCTTCTTACAAGCTGTGGCTTGGGTGCTTTGCTGGCCTCAGCCTGGTTCTGGCATTGCAGTAGAATAGGATGTTCCTTGCTCAGCAGTGATAATTTGGTAGCTATCTATGGACAAAAGGACCTTTATGGGAACTCTGGGATCCATATAGAAGCTGCAAAACTTTGGTGGAGCTCAAGACTGAAGAGGCTGGCCCATGATGGCAGGCTCACTTACCATGATCCCAGCCACACATCTGGAAATGGCCTCATCCCCATGTAGATTTAGTTATAGTCCTGTTTGGCCTTGGCCCTGCCATCAGCACTATTGGCCAAGGACCTGGGAGGAGTCACACCCACCCAGGCCTCAGCTAATAGGCCCACTGACCTTGATTCTGGCTACAGACTCTTTAGCACTGGTTTCCTGGCTCTGGCTCCTCTCATCTGTGATGAGGTAGTCATCCTGTCCACCCAGCAACTCGTTGAGAGACATGTCTGCTTGTGCACCTGGACACAGGCTCGCTGACCTCAGTCTGACTTCAGATCTTAAACTGGCCCTGAAACGTGGCTCTAGCCCATCTCAGCCACGAGCCAGGACCATTTAGGGACCCATTCAGTGACCCAGTGGGAGCTTTCCCAGGGACCCAGCAAGAGCCACATTTGTCCAGACACCTGATAAGAAGCACACCATTGAGATTATGGTGGCTAAGACATCCCTACAATTCGTCCTCCCGTTTAAACAACTAATTAGGCATCCATCCATGAACAAAGTGCCACTGGGAGTTTTGGGATCCAGCAATATATGCTAAGGGACTGGTAGGGGTGTCCCCCACATGTGCATCCAGTAACAGGCCAACAGACCTCAGTATGACTGTAGAACCAGCAGAGACAGCAAACCTGCCCCAAACCCTCCTGGGTGTGGTTAGGGGGAAAGTCAGAGTGCTGACTCGGGTAAATACCCTCAGAGGAGAAAGAATATGTACAGTGCAACCCACCAGGGGAGAGTCCACCATGTCATTGGAGAAACAAGCAAACAAACTTACAAAAACAATTTCGAATGCAACAGGAGGGCAAAAGAAACTCTGCCAGTGACACCCATTTGCCAAGGTGGCACAGCATGGGGCTGAACTATCCAATGATTAACTCTTGTGTAAGAGAAAAGGAGAGGAGTGGGTGCCTGGATTCTTCACTGTAGGGGATGCTGCTGGAGAAACCTATTTCTCTCCAGCAACACCCTGAGTACTGATGTGAGACTGCTATGACTGGGGAAGAGAGGAGATCGAGAAAGAGGTAGATAAGACTATCAAAGGGCATAAAAAGACAGCGCTTGCTGACGGCACTCAAGATTTCAGCAGGAATTCTGCTCATTAGCCTCTGGGAGAACCTCAGCCAAGGATCACCCCACTTGGTCCAGTGACACCTCAACACTGCCAGTGCCACCCACACCCCCTCCCAGTTTGTGGTGCTCCTGTGTACACTCTCGAATGTGGCAGTGAGTCCAGTAAATGGAGTGCTGATAGGAAAACAAAACGGAGCCATCCAGTGAGTTGTAAGAACCAGAGAAAACATAAAAGCATAAGAATTCTGCCACAGGCAGAAATAAGAAGTGCTGAGCAGATATATACATACCAAGTCAGAGAGGAGCCCAGACAACAGTATACCCCATCTGAAAACAATTTGTAGAGATCTGAGGTATCTGCTGCTTCAAATGAGAAAGCAGCAATGCAAAACTATAAGGAACACAAAGAATTTAAAAAACATGTTATCAAAGAAGTCTTTCAATGACTGAGTTCAAATGCATGGTATCTTATGATCTAGCTGATAAGTAATTCAAAAAAGCTGTTTTAAGGAACTAAATGAACTGCAAGAAAACAGACAATTCAATGAAATCAGGAAAAAAAATACACAAACCAAGAAATTTAGCAAAGACAGAAGTCATATAAAAGAACCAAAGAGAAATTCTGGAACTGAAGAAATCAATTAATGAAATGCAAAATGCAGAGAACCAAGATGGTTGTATAGGTAAATGCCATTACTCGCCACCTTCCACAACAACATCAAAATCAGAACAACCATCATTCAGAACCACCTGAAATCTGGCTGAATGTAAGTCCTACAATTAGAGAAGTAAAGAAGAAAGCACATTGATACTGGTAGGAGGGTGGAGGTGCGGAACTGGCAGGTCTGACATCCACGTGTGCCATTTTTTAAATCTAGGCTGTGGATGCCTCCTGTGAGGAGTGAGGGGTCCCAGTTCCACACCAGCCCCCTAGCCCAGGGTTCCAGAACTGGGAAGAGAAGTACCTGTGACTTCAGGCTGTAAAAACCAGCAGGGATGCTGGCTGAGTGAAAGGGAGGCTGCTGGAGACCCAGGCAGTTCGTCTTAAAGGGCTGGTGCAGGGACTTACTCAGACTCACTCCCTCTGAGCTCTAGCTCTGCGGCAGTGGTTTGGGGGATCCAGGAACATACCAAGAGGAACTGGATTGTCTGGCATCTGGGCAAGAACTCAGGGGTGGCTTTCTCTCAGGCCAAAGTGCTGGCTGAGGTCATTGTTGCTATGCTGAGACCCTCCCTGTTGCATAGCTGACTGGAAGGTACCAAATCTGAGTTTCCATCAGCCTGTCTCACACTGTTGGCACTGCCTTAATGATTCCATAAGACCCTGCCCCACACAATTTGCAGCAGTAGCTTTTCCATATGAATGGCCATCCTAGTTCAGGCTCCAGATTTTCCTAAAATTGCTCAAGCAGCAGCTGGCATAGGTGTGGCCCATTCCTCTCAATAAGAGGCAACTGAGGGCCCGGCACTAGTATCAACCTGCCTTGTTTCACAGCTTGGCCTCTCTTGGGCACTTCCAAGCCCAATACAAGTAGCAGCCATCTGCAGATCACTTTGTAGCTCCTGACAGATGGTCCCAGGCAGGGCATAGGCAGTGGTTGACTTTGTATCTCCAGGGGAGCCCCAGAGCCAGTGCAGCCAGTGGACAGCTTTAGACTACACCAGATTACAACTCTACACATCCACAGTAACACACTCAAGGGGCAGACTCAGTGAGCACCAAAACCCCACTGAAGCAAGTCCTGCTCAATAGGGGTGTTTCCTGCACAGCAGCTTTTCCACTGTAGTCAAAACTGGTCCTCACAACCAGTTGGCCTAGAGGTCAATTCCTTCCAGTGAAATGCCAACAGCAATCAAGGGTCAAGTACAGCAAGACTTTGCACACAGCACACACAGGGGCACACTTAGAGTGCCCAACTCAGGTGACTGGGGAGGCTGAGCCACTGGGCCATACAGGACACCTACTACACAAGGCCACTCTACCAATTCTAGGAGACATAACAGCTCTACCCAATACATAGAAACAAACACAGGGAAGCAGCCAGAATTTGGAGACAGAAACATGTCACAAATGAAAGAACAGAAGAAATCTCCAGAAAAAGACATGAATGAAATGGAAGCGAGCAAACTACTAGATATAGAGTTCAAAACAATGTTTAAAAGGATGTTCAAGGATCTTAATGAGAGTTTCAAGGGACTTAGTGAGAATTTCAAGGAAATTAGAGGACAACCAAGATGGCAGTGTAGGTAAGTGCCTGTACTTGCTGCCTCCCACAACCACATCAAAATTACAACTAAAATACAGAACCCCCATCATTCAGAATTGCCTGAAAGCTGGCTGAATGGAAATCCTACAACTAGAGAAGTAAAGAAGAAAGCACATCGAGACTGGTAGGATAGGCAGAGGCACAGAATGGACTGGTCCAACACCCACATGTGGCATTTCTTTAATCAGAAGGAATATTTCCAAGGCTTCCTGTGAGAAGCAAGGGGTCCCAACACCACACCAGACCCCCATCCTAGGGTTCCAGAGCTAGGAAGAGAATTCCCCATAACTTTGGGCCATAAAAACCAGTGGGGATTGTGACTGAGTGGCATGGAGACTGCTGGAATCCCAGGTGTTCCTCTTAAGTGGCCCACACACAAACTTACACAGTCCCACTTCTTCTGAGCTCCAGCACCGAGGGAACCAGACTCATATGGGGAAGACTTGCATTGTCTGGCTTTGGGGCATGAACTCGGGAGCGAGTTTCTCCCAGACAGGGTTGCTTGCAGGGGTCATTGTTCCTGTGCAGGGACCTTCCCTGTCACAGGGCTTACTGGCAGCCATATCTGAGTGTCTATCAACATGGCTCACACTGCTCACTCCACCTTGGTGATTCACTGAGTCCCCGCCTCATCCAATTTGCAGCCCCACCAAAGCTGTTTGCAGCAGCCTTTTCATAATAATGGCTTTCCTGACTCAGGCTTAAGTCTGCTAAAATCTCTCAAACAAGCTGCAGCTGGTGACTGTGTCCCATACCCGGCCTTAGCACCAATCTGCCTTGCTTCACAGCTGGGCCTTGCCTCCTGCACAGAAGCTCTCCCACTGTAGTCGAAGCTTGTCTTCACAGCCAATTGGCCTGGAGGTCAACTCCTCCCATAGGTGCCAACAGCAATCAAGGCTCAACTAGAAGACTGTGCACACAGCCCACATAGAGACATACCTAGAGTACCCAGCTCAGGTGACTGGGGAGGCTGAGCCACTGGGCCCTATAGGACACCTACTATACAAGGCCACTCTACCAATTCCAGGAGACATACCAGCTTTACCATAGAAACAAATACAGGGAAGCAGCCAATATGTGGAGACAAAGAAACATGTCACAAATGAAAGAACAGAAGAAATCTCCAGAAAAAGAACTAAATTAAATGAAAGCAAGCAAACTACTGGACACAGAGTTCAAAACAATGGTTATAAGGATGCTCAAGGATCTTAATAAGAGCTTCAGGGGACTTAGTGAGACTTTCGAGGATCTTAGTGAGAATTTCAAAGACATAAAAAAGCACCAGTCAGAAATACACTAACTGAAATAAAGAATAATTTACAGGGAATCAACAGGAGATCAGAGGATTCCAAGAATCAAATCAACAATTTGGAATATGAGCAAGCAAAAAACCCCACCCAATTAGAAGAGCAAAAAGAAAAAAACACAAGCATATGAAGAAAGTATAAGGAGCCTCTGGGACAACTTCAAGTGTACCAACATTCGCATCATGGGGTTGTCAGAAGGAGATGAGAGAGAGCAAGGTATTGAAAACCTATTTGAAAAAATAATGACAGAATGCTTCCCCTACCTGGTGAAAGAAACAGACTTACAAGTGCAGGAAACAGAGAGAGTCCAAAACAAGATGAACCCAGAGTCCCACACCAAGACACATCCTAATTAAAATGTCAAAAATTTAAAGATAGAATTTTAAAAGCAGCAAGAGGAAAGCAGTCAGTTACCTACCAGGGAGTGCCCATATGACTGTCAGCTCATTTCTCAACAGAAACTTTGCAGGCCAGAAGGGAGTGGCAAGAAATATTCAAAGTAATGAATATTGAGGACCTATAATCAAGGTTACCCAGCAAAGCTATCATTTAGAATTGAGGATCAGATAAAGAGCTTCACAGACAAGAAAAAGCTAAAGGAGTTCACTATCACCAAACCAGTATTACATGAAATGTTGCAGGGTGTTCTAGAAGAAGAAAAAGAGGCATGGAAATATAGAACAAATGACGAACCTCAGAGGGAAGGATGGGCATGGAATGATTAACCAAAGAATATATGCATGTATGCATTACCTATGGGCACAAACAATAGGGTGGTAAAGTCCTGGGGCAGGGTGGGAACTGGTTGAGGTGGGTAATGGTGGGGGAGAGGTAGATATCTGTAATACTCTCAACAATAAAGGTTTAAATAACAAAAAAATGAAAAATGCAATAGAGAACACTTGCATTGGGGTAGATCAAATGAAAGACAGAACAAACAAGCTGGAGGACAGGAAGTTTGAAATAACCCAATCAGAGATGAACAGAAAAAAATTGAAAAAAGTGATGGTTCAGATATCAGGATAATCATTGTTCCAGAAAGAGAAGAGAGGCAGAAGGGATTAGAAATTTGTTTAAAGAAATAATAACTGGTATGTGTGTGTGGAGGTGAGGGGTAGGAAATGGGTAAAGGGGGGAAAAGGTATAACCTCCAGTTTTAAATTAGTAAGTGCTGGGTATATAATGCATCTCATAGTTCTGTAGTTAATACTGTATTGTATATTTGAAAGTTGCTAAGACTAGATCATAAAACTCTCATCACAAGAAAAAATTTTTTGTAACTATGTAAGGTGATAAGTGTTAGCTAGACTTATTGTGATGTATGCAAATATTGAAGCATGTTGTACACCTGAAACTAATAAATGTTATATTAATTATATCTCAATTAAAAAAATAATAGCTGTTAATTTCTTAACTGGGGGAGATACTTGGACATCCAAGTTATTGAAGCTAATAGATCCCCTACTCTCTCAATGCAAAAAGACATTCTGCAAGACACTTTATAATGAATCCAATAATTTAAAAATATCCAAAGTACCCAAGATGATCTACAGATTCAGTGCAATCCCTCTCAAAATCTAAATGACATCCTCCTCCTCCTCCTCCTCCTTCTTCTTTGATATTTTCATTATTTTTATTTCCTTACATTAAATATTATTTTATACTAGAGGCCTGGTGCATGAAAATTTGTGCACTGGGGAGGGGGTCCCTCAGCCCAGCCTGCCCCCTCTCACAGTCTGGGAGCCCTTAGGGGATGTCCTGATGGCTTAGGCCTGTTCCCTTTGTGGGAGGCGACTGGACTGATCAGGGGAAGGTGCTGCTGCTTGCCACTGCGGCTGCTGGCCCTCAGCCCTCGCAACCACCACTGTGGCTGCCAGCCCTCAGTCCTCGCTTTTTAGCGCTGGTCCTGCCCCCTGCCCACTGGTGGGTGGGGGGCAATCTGGGGCCAGGCTGGCTGTTGGGAGGGGTTGTGGGAGGTTGAGGCACAGCAGGTTGCACCCCATCCAGCCTCTGTGGACACATGGCACTGGGACCAGGCCCGCTCCGCTGCCTCTGTGGTTGCCTGTAGAAGGGGCAGCACTGGGACCGGGACCATGCAGCCCCCTCTCCCACTGCCTCTGTGGAAGGGGCCACGGCGCTGGACTGGCCTGAGCTGAGGCCTTTCCCTCACCGCCTCTGCGAAAGGGACCATGGCGCCGCCTCTCTCGCACCGCCGCCTCTCCCGTGCCACTGCCTCTCCTGCTCCGCTGGCCCTCAGCCCTCGCAGCCACTATGGCTTTGTCTGGAAGGACGTCTGGTCTAATTAGCATATTACCCTTCTATTAGTATAGATTAGTTTCAGGTGTACAGCTTAGTGATTAGACAATAATACACTTTACAAAGTATTTTCCCTGATATTTCCAATACCCAACTGGCATCATACATAGTTATTACAATACTAGAGGCCTGGCCTGCAGGGATCCGGCCAAAACCGGCTCTCCAACATTCCCCGAGGGGTCCTGAATTGCAAGAGGGTGCAGGCCAGGCCAAGAGACCCCACCAGTGCACAGTCGGGGCTGGGGAGGGACTATGGGAGGGTTCCAAAGCATGTTTGGCCGACCTCACCTAGTCCCCATCGGCCAGACCCCAGCAGCAAGCTAACTTACCAGTCAGAGTGTTTACTTCCTGGTGGTCAGTGCACTTCATAGCGACTGGTCCAATGGCTGAACAGTCAGGGATAATTAGCATATTAGGCCTTTTTATATATAGATTATTGATTGTATTTTCTAGGCTGTACTTTACATCCCCATGACTATTTTGTGACTACCAAACTACTTCTCAATCCCAGTAACATTTTTTATTAAAGTAAAAAAAAAAAAATCCTACAATTCATATGGAACTACAAAGACCTTGAATAAACAATGCAATCTTGAGCAGAAAAAACAAAGCTGGAGGCATGGCACTTCTCACTATACTACAAAGCTCTAGTAATGGGAGTAGCTTGGTACTATTATGAAAACAGACACATAGATCAATGGAAAAGAAAGGAGAACACAAATTGTACATGGTGAACTGAATCTTAACAGGAGTGCAAAGAATACACAATGGGGAAAATTGGATGTCCATATGCAAAAGAATGAAATTGGACCTTATATTACACACAAAAGTTAACTCAAAATGGATTAAAGACTTAAATGTGATATCTGACAACATAGAACTTCTAGAAGACAGCACAGAAAAAAACTCCATGGCAATAATTTTTGGATGTGACACCAGAAATGTCATTGGATATGTGATACGGGCAACAAAAGCAAAAATAAGCAGGTTGGAATACATTAAACTACAAAGCTTCTGTACAGCAAAGGCAACAATCAACAAAATTAAAGGCAACCTATGAAATGGAAGAACATAGTATTTGTAACCTTATATTTGATAAGGGGTTAGTGTTCAGCATATATAAGGAACTCTTACAACTAAGTAGCAAAACACAAATAACCTGATGAAAAATTAGGCAAATAACCAGAATATACATTTCTCCAAAGAAGACATACAAATGGCCAACAGGTATATGAAAAGATGCTCAACATAACTAATTATCAAGGGGAATGAAAATCAAAACCACAATAAGCTATCATCTCACACCTCTAAGAATGGCTATTATAAAAAAACAAGAAGTGTTGACAAGGGTGTGGAGAGAAGGGACTCTTGAACACTGTTGGTACAGCCATTGTAGAAAACAATATGGAAATTCCAAAAAAAAAAAAATTAACAATAGACCTACCTACCATATGACTAAGCAATCCTACCTCTGGTTATGTATTCAAAGAAAATGAAATCAGTTCTTGAAGACATATCTGCACTCCCATATTTGTTGCAGCATTATTCAGAATTAGCCAAGATAGGGAAACAACCGAAGTATCTGAAAAGATGAATGCATAAAGAAAATGTGATTATTTGGCCATAAAATGAAGGAAATCCTGCCATTTGTGACAATGTGTATATGCCCAGAGGACATTATGCTAAGTAAAATAAGCCAGACACAGAAAGACAAATACTTATGATCTCACTTATACGTGAATCTTAAAATGTTGAACTCACAGAAGCATAGAATTGAATTGTAGTTGCTAAGGACTGGGGAAATTAGGGAGATGCTGGCAAAGTGTACAAACTTTCAGTTATAAGTTGAATAGGTTCTCAGGATATGATGTACAACATGTTAACTGTAGTTAATAATACTGTGTAGTATATGTGAAATTTTTTAAGAGAGTAGATCTTGGAGAGGATTTTCATTGCAAAAAAAAAAAAAGGTAAACAGGTTTTAGATGTGTCAACTTGATTTTGGAAATCATTTCATACTGTACATGTATAGTAAAACATCATATTGTGTACCTTAAGAACCATGTTATCCTATATAATAGAAGGCTAATAGGCAAATGGACCAGTCGCTATGATGCACACTGACCACCAGGGGGCAGATGCTTAGTGCAGGAGCTGCCCCCTGGTGGTCAGTGCGCTCCCACAGGGGGAGTGCCGCTCAGCCAGAAGCTGGGCTCACAGCTGGTGAGCACAGCAGCGGTGGTGGGAGCCTCTTCCAGACTGCGAGAGGGTGCAGGCCAGGCTGAGGGACCCCTCACCCCCAGTGCACGAATTTCATGCACCAGGCATCTAGTACAAAATAAACAGTTTTTATTGGTCAAAACTAATTGAGTTATCCTTGACACCATCCCTGACCCCAGTTTTAGATGCAGTAAGGTGCTCAGGTTTGTACTAAAATCTTGGACACAGTTACCTAAAATCTAGGCCACAACATGAATTGTCAGTATTAGCAGCAAGCCAGAGAAATCCCTGTCCTAATTTGTCCTGGGGCTCCTTGAAACTAATGAGCAACTTATAAGGGCAGCTGAGTATAAGTTGGGTCATGTGGAGTCACATCTTAAGCTGGGGAATGTCTGGTTCTTGTAAAGGTGATAGCTCTTGTTTTTGTCAGTGTTGCTTGCATTGACCTTGCGGAATGATTATATTGCTGACTGGAGGTCAGCTTTGAAGTGCAGGCATAGAAAGCAGTTTGGGATGCTTTATTCTTCTAGTGGGCACTTCAAAAACATGTTCTTGTAAGGCCAAACATTGGCCCAGAAACACAAAAATAGAGTCAGACCTGGAGTCTATGACCTCATTCTTCTTTTTCCTGTCCCTTTGTTTGTGACAACTATACATTGGAACCTCAGTTCTGAAACTTAATGCATTCCAGAAGGCTGTTCTGGAAGAGACTTGTTCTAAAACAAAATCATTTTTTCCCATTAGAAATAATGTAAATTGAATTAATCCATTCCAACCCCCCAAATGATTTCCTGTTTTAACTTTTCTTATATACAGTTGAATATACTATTTAATTTACAAACAGACACTTAAATGTATCTAACTACCCCCTACTGGCCCTAAACAAATCACATTCAACACTCGGTCCAGGGATGTCTTTCAGGAAGTCAGGATGTGGCATCTTCACTTTTTCACATACCACTGCCTCTGCAATGCTGTCTGCGTTTCCTTTATCCAAATCAACAACAGTTTTTCTACCTCTTCAGTTGCCCGTGGTCAGTGTTTCTTTCACGTCCTTAGCAACATTAGCACTCTTGATGGCCTCTTTATGTTTTAAGATTGTGCTAATGATCGATTTCACCAGCAAAAAAAGCATTCTCTCCTTTGTTTGTTGCCTGAGAGATGCTTATTGTCATGCTGAGGTATCAGCCTGAAAGGATTATCAGGTCTAAACCGAAGTTTGGTTAGAAAACGGAGTGTGAACTTGGTCAAGAACAAAATTGTTTGAGATGGGAGACATTTGAAAACTGAGGTTTGACTGTGTTCTTATGCAAATATAAAGCAAGTGCCCAACCACCACATTGACATAAATGTAGGTATTTCAGACGATGAAAACCCAGGTATTTCCAGCAAGTTTCCTTATGTACAGAAAGGGTGTGGCTAGATGCGGCTGATATTTTGGAGTTGAGAGTGTTGTTGTTTTTATAGATTTGTTTGCAGAAAATGAGTGGAGGGAAGTAGCTGAGGGAATTGACTTTATGATAGTTTTTACGAGCTTTAGAAACAATTATACCTGGTAACCACATGACAAGTGTGACAAAGACTTGAAGTGTTCCTGTGAATAGGAGCTTTTGAAGCTTGAGATAGTACCTTTGGTGAAGATGGTGTCCTCACAGGCTATACCATCAACAATGGTGATTGAAAAATCAGACAGAGGCCGAAAACCAGGACTACAGGCTTTATTAGAGGAGAAGGGCCTGCCGGGCTGTCTTGCAAGGGGAGGACAGCAGCACGTGCAGGGGTGGGCACGCCTTTTGAGGGGCGGAATGGGTAGGGGTGGGGGCTTAGTGTACTCGGCACACACTGTCCATATAGGGCAAGGGCTTAGGGTATTTGGCAGGTGTGGATTGGTGGTCCAATGTATAGTCCATATGAGGTACATGGTTAGTCACTCAGGTATTTCCGGGCTGCAGGTTACGTCATACTCCGCCCACCAGTTGGGGGAAGGGAGGATCTATCAGTGATGATGGGCGTATAGAAGCTTTTGCGAATCAGATCATGGGTATTTGCTAGATTTCAATCAAGCCATTCAAATCTTAGTAGTAAACATGCATGGAACTTCACATGCACCTGTGGGCTGCTGAAGCCTTTGTTATCCTCTTCATATCAAAAACATGCTTACAGGCTCCTACTGGCCAAATCTGAGATAATTTAAGAAAAAAACATGTTTACTCCTAAGAAAATGTTTAGTGTACCCAAACTTATATACAGATATTTAAAGGCCTAAGTATTATATCTTAGAACTACAAATGTTGCCACATTAAAAGAATTTCAATTACGTTAAACTTGATGTAGGCTAAATTCCTTGATAGATGAGCTCAAATATTGAAACATAATTGTGGCAAATAAGGATCCAAGATGGCAATTGAGTAGGTGGAAGCTACACTCACTTCCTCCCAGGACCAAACTGGAATTACGATAAAATTATACAGCAATCAGCCCGAACAACCAGCTTGCTGAAGACTAGCTGAAAACAAGTCACTGGTACATCTGATAAGGGGTTAATATCCAAAATTTATAAAGAACTTATAAAACTGAGCAGCAAGAAAAACTAATTAAGAAATGGGCAAAGGACCTGAATAGACATTTCTCCAAAGAGGGCATACAAATGGCCAATAGACATATGAAAAGAGACTCAATGTCACTAATCATCTGAGAGATGCAAATTTAAAAGCATGATGAGATATCACCTCACCTGTCAGAATGGCCACCATCAACAAATCAACAAACAAGTGCTGGTGAGGACGTGAAGAAAAGGCAACCCTAGTGCACTGCTGGTGGGAATGCAGGCTGGTGCAGCCACTGCAGAAAACAGTATGGAGTTTCCTCAAAAAATTAAATATGGAACTGCCTTATGATCCAGCGAGTCTACTTTGGGGAATATATCCTAAGAAACCCGAAACACCAATCAGAAAGAATATATCTACCCCTGTGTTCAAAGCAGCATTATTTACAGTAGCCAAGATCTGTAAATAGCCCAAGTGCCCATCAGAAGATGAGAGGATAAAAAAAGCTGTGAGACATTTACATCATGGAATACTCCTCGGCTGTATAAGAGAAGGAAATCTTACCCTTTGCAATAGCATGGATGCACCTGGAGAGCACTATGCTAAGTGAAATAAGTGACAGAGAAAGACAAGCACCACATGACCTCACTCATATGTGGAATCTAATGAACAAACTGAACTAACAAGCAAAATAGAGACAGGCTCATAGAGAGCAAGCTGACAGCTGTCAGTGTGGGGGCTGGATGGTGGGGGTGGAGGAATTGGGCAAAAAAGAGAAAGAGCTTGTGGACAACAATGTGGTGATTGCCAGGGGGAGGAGGGGCTAGGGAGGTGGAGGAGGACATAGGCAGGATAAATGGTGATGGACGGAGACTTGGGGTGGTGAGCACACAATACAGTGTAGAGATGATGTGTAGTAGAATTGTACACCTGAAAGCTGTATGATTTTGTTAACTAGTGTTACCTCAATAAATTTAATAAAAAAGAAAATAAATAATTGCCTCAAATATTAAAACTATAAAGTGGTTTTATTCCTCTATTTCTGACTGTTTTTTATTTATATATTAGAAATCACAATGGTATGGGACTTAGAATAGATTGCATAGATAAATTTTGTTTATATTTTTCTTTAAGGTGGAAATTTCAAAACGCAATGTGAAACACCCTCTTCCTTAGAGTTTCTTCAATGTGCAGTTATTATAATGAGGAATTGTATTCTAAGCTTGTGATAAAACTTTTACAACTCCTAAAAATTTTATGCACTCCAAATATGCATTAGTTCATTATACCAATGTTTTAGCAACAGTGGTTTGAAATTTATAATATTTTCATAGCCTTTCATCCATGTAAAGTGTTTTCTATTTTAAAGATAGGAAGGATTGTCAGATATTGTGCCTTTAAGTGATCAACTCACATATTAGAGTTTTCTCTCTTTACAGTTCAAGGCTTTCCTTCAGAAAGAGATTTTGAAGATTATGTTAAGCAAGGGAATAACTCTGAAAGAGTGATTGTTGCTTTTGTTTTTGACCATGAGTTCAAAAATAGCCATGATCCTCTGCCACTTAAGGTAAGAAAGTTTTATGTAGAAACTTTATGGTTATACTTCCAGTTTCCAGGGACTTGATGAAGTGGAAGTATTTTATAATCGGGGAGACTGTCATTTACCCAAGATCATGCTGCTCATACATAGCAGAGCAGGGATGTAAACCCAAATCTATTCACGTCAGCATCTCTGCCTTTATGCACCAGGGCTTTATGTTGCTGGGGGAAGATTTGAATTCACTGCCTATCAGGCCTTCTACTTATCAGTCAGTCATAGGCAACAATGACCACTGAGGTGCCCCTTTTGCCGTTGTATCTGGCTCGGCAGCAGCCTCCAGCTCTGCAGGTGGCAGTGAGCCCTGCACATTTCCTGGGCAGGGTACCAGGTGACAGAGCAGGTGCAGCTGGAGGTCAGGAGCATAGAACACAAGCAGGAAACATTCCTCTTTCTTTTGAATGAATCTCATCATTTCTAATTCTGAACCTGGAAAACGGTGCTAAGGCTTAGCCAGGCTAACTTAGAATCAGGACATGTGTAGACACTGAAGAGGATTCTGGTGCTAGTCCCCCAGGAGGAGAGGCAAGGACAGTGCTTTGAACTTGGTGTCTCTGGTGTTGAGAGAAATAAAGTGTTCATGGAACCATAATTGTGCATTTAAGACACAGATGGTTGACAATGGAATGAAAAGCCCGGGTATAAGTAGGTTGTGGGAAGCTTTCAGTCTGTCCTCCCGCCCCCTCATCTCTTCCTAACTGCAACTTTCCTCGTGCCTGACTCCATGCAAGCTGATACTGGTGGGGGCTTAGCAGCTTGCCTAGAGCCTGCTCCGTGTCTCGTGCGGTTTCAAACTTCCCCTTATGCCTTGGGTACCTCCCTGACCCTGCTCCTCTCACTTGGCTGATTACTCTGACTTACCCTTAAGGTTGCTACTGTGACTCACTGGCCCCTGTCTCTTCCAACCACACCCACTCCTTTCCTCCTTCGTACCTCCATACATTTCCTGTACGTATCTCTGTCACTGGTTTTACTACAGCATAAATACACACAATCTTCCTCTACTAGAATTGGCGCTCCTTGAGTAACAGGGTCTCTGCCTTAATCCTCCAATATGTAATAAGTGCCTAAAACTTCTGTCGTGATAACTGAAAGTATGAATATTTACCTTGACTTCTGACTTCTGCTTGCCCCTCCTGATCCTACTGATTCCTCTCTCTTGACCCTGCTGCTCAACTATTGCATCTGCCCTACATGGAAGTTTATGCAGTTCTCCTAAATGAGTACTAGCTTTCATTCAACAATTAAAATGCAGCGCCTGCATTCACATTTGAATACACTCTTCTGTCCTGAGGCAGGATTCTGATGTTAGCAATCACCTCTAGGAGAGGAAGCTTTTCCTCACAGGACACTTATCTGACACAATGGGAAGAGCAATTAATAAAACCTTTCGGTGTATTTCCTGTTAGTGTGCAAGCAGCTGTGTATTTGGGGCAGATCCATCCACAGCCCCCAGTAGCCTTACAGCCAGATTGCGCTCCCCTCCTGACTTCCACACCCGCTGCCACAGCCTCTGAGGCTGCCTCGCAGCCGCATTCTCCCAACTGCACTTTAACTTCCTTTTGTTTCTCCTTCCTGCTTCATTATGCTTTTATCGATATTGTTTGTTTCTATTTGCTCCTTGTAGGTAAAATATTATTTGCGTTTTAGTAGTTCTCAGAGGAACAAGTATGTGGGGTTTTTCCGACCTGGAAGCTGGGAAACAGATACTCTCTTTCCAAAGTCTCCTTCGATAGGACCCAGAAGTGAACACGAGGCAAACGGGGGGAGTCCTGGTGAGCAGATCGTCAACCACACTTACTTGAGTAATCCTAGTTTTACAGTAAGAACAATCCCTATTTGTACATATATTTTCTCAACTTTTTTTTCTTTTCTTTTTTTCTTTTTTTTTTTTTTTGTTAATCTTCACTGGAGGATATTTTTCCATTGATTTTTAGAGAGGGAGGGGAGGAGGGTGGAGCGGGGAGAAAGAGAGAAAGAGAAACATCCATGTGAGAGAGACACATTGACTGGTTGCCTCCTGCACATGCCCTGACTGGGGCTAGGGATCAAGTCTGCAACCATGGTATGTGCCCTTGATTTGAATCAAACCCAGGACCCTTCACTCCGCGGGCTCATGCTCTTTCCACTGAGCCAAACTGGCTAGGTCTATTTCTTCAACTTTAAAAAATATATATATTTTTATTGATTTCAGAGAGGAAGGGAGAGGGAACGTGGGAGATAGAAACATCAATGATGAGAGAGAATCATTGATTGGCTACCTCTTGCACACCTCCTACTGGGGATTGAGCTCACAACCCAGGCATGTGCCCTTCTTAACCAGAAAACCTGTAACCCTTCAGTCCGCAGGCTGACGCTCTATCCACTGAGCCAATTTTCAACTTTTAATGAAAATCATTTATTTTTAACTTACTATTCTGGTGTTGTTTGTTGTTTTTTTTTTAATTTAAAAATTTTAGTGTCCCAAAACTCATGAAAAATCCTATAGATTGGAACAATGTATTTTTATCCTTTCCTGTTCATTATCATTGTATATCCTTATATTTTCATGTAGATTTACTTATGAAACTTTGATTTTAATGACTTACTATACACATTTCCGGGTACTGACACAGAATAAATAATTATAGCTATATGGTATTCTGTTGAGTTGATTAACAGTTTTTAGTATAGCTATGTTAATTTAAAATTTACTACACATACCACCATGTAGAACTTTGCTTTCACCAAAAATAATGCACATTTATTGTTAGGAAATTATTCATGAAGAGAAACAAGCTATAATCAATTTAGCATAATTCCTATTTGAAATATTTCTTTTAAAAATATTTTGATATTATTTTTTATTCTTTAAAATATTTTTAATATTTTCTTTAAAATATTTTAAATATTGTTTTTTCAGTCATAAAATTTAAAGGGGAATCATGTTTTTTTCAACTTATGTTACTTTATTATGAACTTTGGCCTAAGGTATTACTTCATAAGGGTTAGACTGGTGGAAGACTTAGAAAGCTGGATAATGATAAGAGTTTCCAGGGATGTGATATGTGGCAACCCAAATGCACTGCTGGAGGGAGGGCCATTCTGGGGAGCAGTCTGGCAATGGCGGTACCACAACTGGGGAGTTTATAAATAACAGAAAATTGTTTCTCCTGATTCTGGAGGCTGGGAAGTCTGAGATGAAGGCACCAGCATGGCCACGTGGTGGTGATGGCTCCCTTCCTGGTTCATAATGTTGTATCGCAAATCAGCGAGCTGGACAAGACACCTAATGAGCCAGTTAGTTAGGAGTCATCTTTATTGCACGCAGGTTCAGAGCAGATTACCTCTATCAAATTCTGAACAAACACAGGAAGGATGATTTCCTTTTTATATCCTTCTAGTTCTTTGTGTAAGACAGCTTGTAACCTCGAGTACATATCGTATCTAATCAAACACCTGTCATATCTATACAGACAACTTGTAACTTTGAGTACCATATCATATCTACACAGACACCTGTAACCTTGAGTATCATATCATATCTATACAGACACCTGCCATTAATATCAGTGTATCAGTCAAATGGCTAGCTTGCAAGGTCAGACAATTAAGTTTATCTTTCCTATTCAAGCAAAAAACAAAGTTATTTTACAGTCTATAAATAACAGAGTTGACCTACAGAATAAGAGACTAAGATTAACAGAGTAGTTCAAACAGCAGTTTCAAACCACAGTTTTCCAAAGGAGGGATCACTATGCTTCAATAGCCTGTGCCTTTTTGTTGTTCCCTCACATGGTGGAAATGGCTAGGGATCTCTCTGCAGCCTTGATTATCAGAGCACTAATTCCATTCATGATTTCCATTCATCACTTAAAGTATCTCCTAAATAACCCACTTACTAATATCATCACCTTTCGGGTTAGGGTTTCAAAATATGAATTTGGAGGGGAAAACAAACATTCAGACCATAGCAATATGTTTACAGATACATCTCCTAGGGCAAAGGAAACTAAGGAGAAAATAAGCAAATGGGACTACATCAACATAAAAAGCTTCTGTACAGCAAAAGAAACCATCAACATAATGAAAAGTGAGCCCACTGTATGGGGGAACATATTTGGCAATGATACATAGGATAAAGGTTTAATCTCCAAAATATATAAGGAACTCATACAACTTCAAAAAAGGAAGGCAAACAATCAAATTAAAAATGGGCAAAGGACCTAAATAGAAACTTATTCAAAGTAGACATACAGATGATGAAGAGACATATGAAAAAAATGCTCAAAGTCACTGATCCAGGGAGATGCAAATTAAAAGGATAAAGAGGTATCACCTAACACTTGTCGGAATGGCTACTATCAACAAATCAACAAACAACAAGTGCTGGAGAGGATGTGGAGAAAAGTGAGCCCTTGTGCACTACTAGTGGGAATGCAGACTGGTGCAGCCATTATGGAAAATAGTATGGAGTTTCCTAAAAAATTTTAAATGGAGCTGCCATTTACCCAGTAATCCCACTTCTAGGAATATATCCTAAGAAACCTGAAACACCAATCAGAAAGAATGTATGTACCCCTATGTTCATAGCAACACAATTTATAATAGCTAAGATCTGGAAATAGCCCAAGTGCCCATCAGTAGATGAGTGGATAAAAAAAGCTGTGGTAGGAGGGAGACAAGATGGTGGCAGAATAGGCGGACACGTCCCAAGGCTTGTCCCGGAGCAAATAGAATGAGCAGCTGAAACGAATAACATCCACCCCGAATTGGCAAAGGAGACTCAGCTGTCCAGGGCACTGCAACCACGTGAGCAGCAGACACGTGAGCAGCACGTTCTTGTCCAAGGAGCTTCAGCCCCGCGAGCAGCCTGCCCCAGGCCGAAGAGCAGCAGCCTCATGTGGCCTGGCCCTGTCCAAGGAGCAGCAGCTGTGTGAGTGGCCCGCTCCCCAGTCCGAGGAGCAGCAGCCACACGAGCAGCCTGACCCGTCCAAGGAGCAGCAGCTGCACGAGCAGTCTGCCTACGTCTGAGGAGTGGGAGCCCTGTGCAGCCTGCCCCCATCTGAGGAGCAACAGCTGTGCACAGCTCGCACCCTGCACCAGTCCGAGGAGCAGCAGCTGTGCAAGCAACCTGCCCTCATCCAAGCAGCAGCAGCTGCGCGAACAGCCTGCCCAATCTGAGGAACAGCAGCTGTGTGAGCAGCCCACCCCCATCCGAGGAACAGCAGTTCTGCGAGCAGCCCGTCCCCTTTCGAGGAGCAGCAGCAGCCCACCCCGGTCCGAGGAGCAGCAGCCACACAAGCAGACTGCTCACGTCCGAGGAGCGGCAGCCCTGCACAGCACGCACCGGTCCGAGGAGCAGAGCCATGCATAGCCTGCACCTGTCCGACGAGCAGCAGCCGGGTTAGTGGCCCATCCCTGTCTGAGGAGGAGCAACCACATGTGCAGCTCACTCCTGTCTGAAGAGCAGCAGCCGCGAGAACAGCCCACCCCTGTCCAAGGAGCAACAGACTTGCAATCAACCCGCCCATGTCCAAGGAGCAGTAGCCTCACAAGCAGCCCCCCACATCACAGGAACAACAGCAGCATGCAGCCAGCCCCGATCCAAGGAGCAGCAGCCACATGAGCAGTCCATGCTCATCCGAGGAGCAGAAGCCACGTGAACAGCCCGCTCCTGTCCAAGGAACAGCAGCTGTGCGAGCAGCCTCACGTACCAGCCAGAGGAGACACCACTGCTGTGAATAGCACCAACCAGAGGAGCCGCTGCCAACTGAGGAGCAGCCACTACCACGACCACTTGAGGAGCAACTGCAGCCCCAGGAACCACTGCCACCCAAGGAGCAGCCCCTGCACGACTCAACATCTAGATCAGTCAGCGAGACCAAAAATGGGTAAACAAAGAAACCCCCAAAGAAAAGAAAAGGAGCAATTGCCAGTAAAGCAGCTAAGTAAAACAGAGGCATGCCATATTTCAAAAAACAATTCAAAATAAGATTCCTAGAGTGCATAAACCGGATGGAGGAAAAAATAAACAATTTATGTTAGAATCAAGAAGAAATGGATGAAAAAAATCAATAACTTATGTAAGAATCAAGAAGAAATGAAGAGTGATACAGCTGCAATAAAAAACACCATGGAAAGTTTCAACAGTAGACTAGGAGAAGCGGAGGACCGAATTAGCGAATTAGAAGACAGGGAAGCAAAACACACCCAAACTGAACTGCAATTGGAGAAAAAAATTAAAAGACAGGAGGAGAGCCTAAGGGAGCTA
>NW_005355502.1:1606120-1609990 GCF_000412655.1 Myotis brandtii
GACAACAATACAATCATAGTAGGGGACTTTAATACACCACTGACATCACTGGATAAATCCTCTAGACAAAAAATCAGCAAAGAAACAGCAATCCTAAATGACTCACAAGATCAGATGGACTTAATTGACATCTTCAGAACATTTCACCCCAAAGCCGTGGAATATACGTTCTTCTCAAGTGCACATGGGACACTTTTAAAAATAGACCACATATTGGGTCACAAGCAAAGTCTCCCCAAATTCAAGAAGATTGAAATTATACCAAGCATCTTCTCAGACCACAAGGGCATAACATTAGAAATAAACTACAAGAAAAACAACCCCAAACACTTGGAAGCTGAATAGCATGTCATTAAATATTGATTGGGTTACCAATGAGATCAAAGAAGAAATTTAAAGCAGCCTGGAAACTAATGACAATGAAAACACAACAATCCAAAATCTATGGGACACAGTGAAAGCAGTCCTGAGAGGGAAGTTCATAGCACTACAGGCCTACCTCAAAAAATAAGAAAAACTGTTAATAACCTATCCAACCCTACAACTTAAAGAACTAGAAAGAGAGCAAGAGGAAAAGCCCAGAGTAAGTAGAAGAAAGAAAATAATAAAGATCAGAGCAGAAATAAACAACATAGAGACCAAAAGGACAATACAAAAGATCAATAAAACCAAGAGCTGGTTCTTTGAAAGGATAAACAAGATTGATGGACCTCTAGCCAGGCTCACCAAGAAATAAAGAGAGAGGACCCAAATAAACAAAATCAGAAATGAAAGAGGTGAAATAACAACTGACCCCACAGAAATACAAAGTATTGTTAAAAAAAAAAATACTGCGAACAACTGTATTCCAACAAACTGGACAACCTAAACGAAATGGACATATTCCTAGAAAAATACAGTCTTCCAAAACTCAATCAGGAAGAATCAGAAAAAATGAATAGGCCAATAACTAATAATGAAATTGAAGCAGTAATCAAAAGACTTCCAGCAAACAAAAGCCCTGGTACAAACAGCTTCACAGGGGAGTTTTAACAAACATTCCAAGAAGAACTTACACAGATCATCCTCCCACTATTCCAAAAAAGTCAAGAGTATGGAACACTTCCAAGCTCTTTCTTTGAAGCCAGCATTACCCTAATCCCTATACCAGATAAAGACACTACAAAGAAAGACAATTACAGGCCAATGTGCCTGATGAACATAGATGCTAAAATCCTCAACAAAATGTTAGCAAATCAGATTCAGCAACAAATTAAAAATATTATGCACCATGACCAAGTTGGATTTATTCTAGAGATGCAAGGATGGTACAATATTTGCATATCAATAAACATGATACATAATATAAACAAACTGAAAGCCAAAAATCACATCATCCTATCAATTAATGCAGAAAAAGCTTTTGACAAAATCCAACACCCTTTCCTGATAAAAACTCTCAGCAAAGTGGGAATAGAGAGATCATACCTCGACATAATAAAAGCCTTATATGACAAACCTACAGCCAACATCACACTCAATGGGCAAATGCTAAAACCATTTTCCCTAAGAATAGGAAGACAGGGATGCCCACTCTCACCACTCCTGTTTGACATAGTGATCAGACAAGAAGAAGAAATAAAAGGCATCCAAATTGGAAAAGAAGTAAAACTGTAATTATTCGCAGATGACATGATATTGTACATAGAAAACCCTAAAGACTACATCAAAAAGCTACTAGATTTAATAAATGAATTTGACAATGTAGCAGGATAAAAAATTAACACCCAGAAATCTATGGCATTTTTATACACCAAGAATGCCCTCCCAGAAAGAGAAAATAAAATAAAAAAATCCTATTTACCATTGCAACAAAAAATTATGATACCTAGGAACAAACCAAACTAAGGAGGTAAAAGACCTGTTCTAGGAAAACTGCAGGATGTTGGAAAATAGATAAAGGAAGACATAAACAAATGGAAGAATATACCGTGTTCATGGGTTGGTAAAATCAACATCATTAAAATGTCCATAGTACCCAAAGCAATATATAGATTAAATGAAATCCCCATTAAAATAGCAATGGCATATTTCACAGACCTAGAACAAACTCTTCAAAAATGCATATGGAATAAAAAAAAAGACCCCGAATAGTCACAGCAATACTGAGAAAGAAGAACAGAACTGAAAGGATCACAATACCAGATATCAAGCTGTATTACAGAGCCACTGTTCTCAAAAGTGCCTGGAACTGGCACAAGAACAGACACATAGACCAATGGTTCAGGAAAGAGAACCCAGAAACAGACCAAGTGATTATGCTCAATTAATATTTGACAAAGGAGGCAAAAGTATACGATGGAGTCAAGGAAGTCTCTTAAATAAATGGTGTTGGGAAAATTGAACATGCAAAAATATGAAACTAAACCACCAACTTATACCATACATAAAAATAAACTCAAAAAGAATAAAAGACTTAAACATAAGATGGGAAACCATAAAAATCTTAGAAGAATCCATAGGCAGCAAAATATCAAACATCTTATAGCATCATGTTTACCAATACATCTCTGGACCTAGGATAATGAAATCTAAGGAGAAAATAAACAAATGGGACTACATCAAAATAAAAAGCTTCTGCACAGCAAAAGAAACCATCAACAGAACAACAAGAGAGCCCATTACATGGGAGAACATATTTGCCAATGTTACATCTGGTAAGGGTTTAATCTCCAAAATTTATAGGGAACTCATACAACTTAACAAAAGGAAAATAAACAATCCAATCAAAAAATGGGCAAAGTCACTAATCATCTGAGAGATGCTACTGGAGCTGCCTCAGCCTTTTGTGGCTGTGGTCTTAGATCTAAATTCCCCGACTGTCAGCAGCCCTGTGGCTTTTCCTTTCCACAGTTGGATGTTCTGCCTGTTACCAAGGGATGCAGCTTTGGTGCAAAGTACCTTTCTTCTGACCCTCTTGGCCCGTTGGCCCAGCTGGCCCTCTCCAGCCCAGATCCCTGTTCCTACTGTTGTCCAGGCATCCTCTGCTCTTCCTAGTTGTAAATTGTCTCCTCAGCTGTGTCCAATTTGTTAATTCCTGGGGGATGTTCTCTGATTTAGTTGCTTTTTCAGTCTGGCCCCAAGTTGAGGTGCACGACACATCTGGCTATTCGCACACCATTTTGAATTCCATCATTGTGGTTTTAATTTGCATCTCTCTGATGATCAGTGACTTTGAGCATGTTTTCATATGTCTATTGGCTATTTGTATGTCTTTTTCAGAGAAGTGTCTATTTAGGTCTTCTGCCTATTTTTAAATTGGGTTGTTTGTCCTCTTTTTGTAGAGTTGTATGAGTACTTTATATATTTTGGGTATTAGCCCTTTATCAGATGTATTATTGGCAAATACATTCTCCCATACAGTAGGTTCCCTTTTCATTTTGATGCTGGTTTCTTTTGCTGGGCACAAGCTTTTTATTTTGATGTAGTCCCATTTGTTTATATTTTCCTTTGTTTCTTTTGCCCTAGGTGTTGTAGCAGTGAAAATTTGGTTGTGTGAGATGTCTAATATTTTGCTGCCTATGTTTTCTTCATAATTTTTATGGTTTATTGACTTAAACTAGAGGCCCGGTGCACAAAAATTTGTGCACTCGGGGCGGGTGGGGAGGGGGGTCCCCCAGCCCGGCCTGTGCCCTCTCGCAGTCTGGGACCCCTCGGGAGATAACGACCTGCTGGCTTAGGCCTGCTCCCGGGTGGCAGAGGGCAGGCCCAATCCCTAAGTGCAGCCCCTGGTCAGGCTCAGAGCAGGGCCGATTGGGGAGTTGGGGCGCCGCCCCGTCATGCACAGAGCAGGGCGGATCGGGAGGTTGCGATGCCACCCCTAGTCACGCT
>NW_005355502.1:1610938-1621784 GCF_000412655.1 Myotis brandtii
GGCAGGCTGAAAGCTGGTTTCTAGGGTTTTGTTTAGCTTCTTATTTGCAACATAGTACATTGTTGCTTAGAGTTGCAACTCAGAGGCCGGCAACGTTGGAGTCTGCAGTCACTGAAGCAAGGAAGCCTCATGTTCGCTTCCAGCTGCCTGGCTGCTGGCCGCCATCTTGGCTGACAGTTAATTTGCATAAGGATATGCTGATTAGCCAATGGGAAGGGTAGCGGTCGTACGCCAATTACCATGTTTCTCTTTTATTAGTGTAGATTTAAATTTTTTACCCATTTTGAGTTTATTATTGGGTGTCATGTAAGTTGGTGGTCTAGTTTCATTATTTTACATTCTATAAAAAATTATCCAAACACCATTTATTGAAGAGACTATTTTTACTCCATTGTATGCTCTTGCCTCCTTTATCAAAGGCTAAGCATAATGGATTGAGTTGGTTTCTAGGGTCTCTGTTCTAGTCCATTGATCTATATGCCCGTGCTTATGCCAGTACCAGGCTATTTTGATTATGATGGCTTTGTAGTATAACTTGATATCAGGTATTGTGATCTCACCAACTTTGTTCTTTCTCAGGATTGCTGTGACTACTTGGGGTCTTTTTTTATTCCATACTAGAAGCCTGGTGCATGAAATTCATGCATGGGTGGGGCAGGGGTTCCCTCAGCCTGGCCTGCAACGATGCCAGCATCCCTCGCCCCAGCCTCCGGCCCAAGGTCCCTCCCCTCCCTCCACATAGCTAGGGCGCAGATGCTGGGCTCGTGTCACTGGGGGCGAGGCAAGCCCAGTATCCCGTGCCCAGGCCTCTGACCAGAAGTCCCTCCCCTCCCTTCGCGTGGCTGGGGTGCGGATGCTGGGCTTGTGTTGCCAGGGCGACACCTCTAGCATCCCACCCTGGCCACTATGGGTGCCGCCATCTTTGTTACAGAGTGATGGTTAATTTGCATATTACTCTTTTATTAGATAGGAGAAATTTTTGGAGAGTTTGTTCTAGTTCTGTGAAATATGCTGTTGGTATTTTAATGGGCACAGTATGGTCTCTACATAGAAAACCCTAAACACTCTCTCAAAAAACCTGCTAGATTTAATAAATGAATTCAACAATGTAGGAGGATACAAAATTGACACCCAGAAATCTATGGCATTTTTATACACCAATAATGAACTTACAGAAAGAGAAACTAAAAAAACCAAAAACAATTTCATTTACCATTGCAACAAAAAAATTAAGATACCTAGGAATAAACTTAACTAAGGAGGTGTCTTTCCATTTTAGTAGTCTGGTAGTCTGTGGCTTTGAGTAAGGTGAGCATTTTGTGGGGGTGGGTCTGTGCACTCAGAGGTGACTGGTGGCATGGGTTGTAGTGGTGGCCTGATCTGGTGGCACTGGGTTAGGAGCATGGGGTTGCTAAGTCCATGTGTCTGGGGGCATCAGGTAATATCTTGCAAAGGTGGTGGGCTCAGTTGTCCAGGAGCCCCAGTTTGGGGATGTTGGGTCTAGGGGACAGATCCAGAGGGGCTGGGGCAGGCCAGCTCTGCTGCTAAGGAGGTGGGATGGTTCGGTCACTCAGCTGCTGGTGAAGGTGGTGGCCGGTCTCTCAGTTGCTGTGGAGGCAGCCAGGCTGGTCACTCCACTGCTGGGGAGGCCGGGCGCATGAAGTCTTATCCTTACTGTAAACCTAGTTCACACAGTAATCTTAAAAAGACAGTTATTATTTAAATAATATTTATTTTATCATGAGTTTATTTTTTTCTCAAATTAATAATAGCTAACTTTTTGAATACTTACTCTGATTCCAAAGAACTATGAGATAGGTTTGATTACATCATTATTTGGGGGTAATGTATCTGAGTCTCAGAGAGATTATGTAAAGTGTGCTCAGGGTTAGATAAGTCATAAAGATTCGAGTTGAAAGTTAAACAGATGCAGTCTGAGTCAAGAGCTAGTGCACTGAACTTTCCTCAATATGCTATCAAGGACAATGCAAAACACTTTATTTAATTCATGTAATAATACTTGGGCAGAATGTAAACATCCATGAGAAACCTATGTTTAGAAGTTGACCATGTCGCAATGAAACCAAGTGTTCTTTAAGGTAGTGCTACGCGGTTGAAGGTCCAGGTTTTGTTTTGTTTTTAATACTCAAACCTTTGTAGAGCAACACTTTTGTAAAGTACACTGAGAATGAATTACCACTGACATTTATTTGTTTTTTCTCTGTATTTTTGATTAAATTTGTTAGATTTGTTAGGTGACATTGGTTAATAAGATTATATAGGTTTCACGTGTACAATTCTATGATGCATCGTTTGTATATTGCATTGTGTGCCCACCACCCAAAGTCAGATCTTTTTCTGACACTATTTATTTGACCCCCTTTACCCTTTACTACCATCCCCCCTTCCCTCTTATAACTACTATATGTTGTTTGAGTCTATGACTTTTTGTTTGTTTTTCTTATTTATTCATTTGTTGCTGTTAGTTTTATATCCCACATATGAGTGAAATCATATGGTTCTTAACTTTTTCTGACTTATTTTGCTTAGCATGATATTCTCAAGGTCCATCCATGTTGTCACAAATGGCAGTACTTCATCTTTTATTATGCCTGAGTAGTATTCCATATACATATATCACATCTTCTTTATCCAGTCATCTAATGAAGCATACTTTGGTTGTTTCCATGTCTTGGCCACCATGAATAAATACTGCTGCAATGAACAGAGAGGTACATATATCTTTGCAGGTAAATGTTTTCAAAATTTTCAGGTAGATACCCAGAAGAGGGTTTGCTATATCATATGGTAAGTCTATTCTTAATGTTTTGAGGAACTGCCAGACTGCTTTCCATAGTGGCTATACCAGCAGTGAATGAGGATTCCTTTTCTTCACATCCTCTCCAGCACTTATCTGTCTTGTTGATAATAGCTATTATAACAGATGTAAAGTGGTATATCATTGTAGTTTTGATATGCATTTCTCTAATAGCTATTGAAGTTGAGCATCTTTTTGTTCAGTTACTAGCAATGTAGATGGTCCAGAAAGCAGAGGTTTGTGAGTTTTATAATGTTTATATTGTGGGAACCTGCTGAATTTTATCCCAAGCCAAACCAAAGCTCTCTGCAACTGTACACAACCTTGTCCTACTTCTGAGCCTAACAAAGTAATAGATAGATGACCATTATCAATGGCACAGTAGGTGGGAAGTTGGGCAAAGGGATAAAGGATGCCATTTGAACCTTGAGAGCTTGTTTGGAGGTTCTAGCAGGGGAGCGCAGCTACTCGTATACCCTTGACCAAAGACCGGTCCTCTTCTGGGGGTGGGGGGGGAGGTTGTCCTCTTCGACCGAGCGCGCAGCTTCGGGAGGGACGCACATGGATCGGTGAGGGAGGAGGGGGACACCCGCCTAGCCAGCCAGATCAGCCGAATCAACCCTGGCGATCAATGGGGTGACAGATGTCGCAGCCAGATCGCCCTCACATCCAAGGATGCCATTTGAAATCACAGGTGACCTGAATTTAAAATAAGGTGAGGCCCAGGTTCGGCTCAACTAAACTCATGGAATTTAAAAGCTCAGCTTGCCCGAGCTGGTTTGGCTCAGCAGGTAGAGCATCAGACTGCGGACTGAAAGGTTCCTGGTTCTATTCCAGTCAAGGGCACATGCCTGGATTTCGGCTTTGATCCCCAGTAGGGGGTATGCAAAAGGCAGCTGATCAATTATTCTCTCTCATCATTGGTGTCTCTGTCTTTTCCTCTCCCTTTCTCTCTGAAATCAATAAAAATATATTAAATAAAAGCTCAGATTTTTCTCTAATTCTATTACAAAGGAAGGAGCTGGCATCTTCAACAAAACAAAACAAAAATTACACTTTCATGTCCAGTGTTCCTTTAATCATGTCTGGCATAAAATCCAAAATTACAAGGTATGCAAAGAAGCAGGAAAATGTTCCCAAAATCAAAAGAAAAAGTGAACATAAGTAGATGCATAGATAAACCATATATTGGAACTAGCAGACAAGGACTTTTAAGACACTTTATGAATGTGATGAGCTGTTTACAACAAAGAATGGCCACAGTGGGTGAAGAGATCAGGGATTTCGGGGGAGAAATGCAGATGCTAAAACTAAAACAGATGGTGGTTGTAATATAAAAATATACTTTATTAGATGAGATTAGCAGTATATAGAACACAACAAATAGAAAAAATGTGAAGACACACAATATGCATTGTCCAGACTGAAGCAGAGAAAGAAAAATATTGGCATTATTCAGTCATATAAAGAAATGTAGTACTGATACAAGCCACAGCATGGATGAACCTTGAAAATTGTATGCTAACTGAAAGAGGCCAGGCACAAAGGTCACATATCATGATTCCATTTATATGAAATACCCATAATAGATAAATCTAGAAACAGAAAGCAGATTGATTGGTGGCTGCCAGGATTGATGGGCGGAGGAGTGGTTAACCGCTCAATGGGTGTGGTGGTGCTTTGAGTGATCTCAATGTTTTATGTCAAGATAGAGGTGGGTGTTACATGACCTTGCGAATACGCAAACCGCCACAGAATTATACACTTTAAATTGTTAATTTAAAAGTTTAAAAAATGGACAAGCATTAGTGACCTGTGAGACAATACTTAATGTTACATATTTGCATTTGACATGTCATATAAAAAGGAGACAGAAAAGGCCACAAAATATATTTAGAAGACTGTTGGATAGTTTTAAATTTTGATGAAAATTATAAATGTACAGATTAAGAGGATCCACAAACCTTTCTGAGGTTAAGTACAAAGAAAATCATGTTTATGCACATCAAAGTAAAACTGCAGAAAATCAGAGATGAAGCGAAGATTTGGAGGAAGATTTGACTTTGAGTGGTGGGCACACAATCTAGTATTGAGATGAGGTATCATAGAAATGTACACTTGAAATCTATATACTCTTATTATCCAATGTCACCCGAATAAATTTAATAAAAAAAGAAGTAGAAAAATTCATAATAATAGTTAGAGATTTGAACACCTAGTAAGGTACGCAGTATACAAAGAGGGACAGAACTGGCAAACCCTCTCTCAAGTTGGCCCCAACCCTGGATGTCATGGTATCACTGGAGGGATTTGGAGCCTGCCTGCTGCACTGAGGGCTGCTCACCCGCAGCCCCACTCCAGGCGAGAGAGGAACACACTCCTGCACGGCAGGACTGGCATAGGACAGGCATGTTTATCTCTAAATGACCACAGTGGATTTCCCCCGCAGCCCCACTCCAGGCGAGAGGAACACGTACTCCTGCAGGGCAGGACTGGCATAGGACAGGCATGTTTATCTCTAAATGTGAAAAAGGTTTATTTCCAAATCTGTGTTATCCCACATCTGACTTTCAACAAAATACATTATGGAGCATATAAAAATGGCCAGCCAGAAAAAAATAATCTGAAAAGATAAAGCTATCATCAGACCCAGGCCCACATATGACAGAGTTTGGAACTATCGGAATTTAAAATAACTATGATGTGTATGTTAAAATCTCTAATGGAGAATGTTGACAGAATACAAGTTCAGATGGGCAATATCAACACAGACGGAAACTACAAGAAATGCTAGAACTGAAAAAAAGAAAAAGCTAGTACCAAAGGTGAATAATGTATTTTATGGCCCATCAGGAGACAAAATGGCCAAGGAGCAAATCAGTGAGCAAAAAGGTGAAATGAAATAAAAATAATAATTAAAAAATGAGCATATTCAAGAGCTCTGGGGCAATATCAAGTGGTTACTGACTTGCATTTCTGGGAAGATACTATAGTCTTACATTTCCCTATTCCTGTCACTAAAGACAATATAAACCTTGTACAGTACATATAAAACTTTCACAGGAGACTCTACAAGACAGGCGAAGCAGCCAAACCAACTGTGATGTCTAGACCCAAGGGACATGATGGTGATAAATTCCCTGGTTTTCTTTCTGCCTCATATATCCGAGATTTGACACTGAAGAATCTAGCAATCCAGAAGTGTCAACAGGTTCGGACAAAAACCCCAATAAAAGTCTGCATAGAGCCAGGAAAGGGGCAGTCAGCAAGACAAAACTTAAAACTGCTCTTCTTTAGCCAACACGGCAGGAAACACTGAACTCATCCCCTGCCAGGGCAGCAAAAGGCAAGTGAGGAGTCTAGACTTCTACTTGTGTGAATCTATAATTAAGTGCTTCAATATCTCCATATCAGAAATACTACTCAGCCATAAAAAGATGAAATACTGACATTTGCGACAACATGGATGGATGATGAAAAATCATGCTATGTGAAATAAGTCAAACTGAACCATATTTCACTTATATGTGGGATATAAAACTGAAAGCAACAAATGAATAAATATGAAAAATACACAAAAACTCTTAAACACAGACAACAGTATGGTGGTTACCAGAGGGAAAGGGTGTGGGGTAGTAAAGGATAAAGGGGGTTCAATATATGGTGATGGAATAAGATTTGACTTTGGGTAGTGGGCACACAATGCAATATACAGATGATGTATCAAAGAAATGTATACTTAAAACCTATATAATCTTATTAACCATAGTCACCCAATAAATTTAATTAAAAAAGTAAAAAAAGGAAAAATTTTATGAAAAATAAATATTATAAAATATGATATCTGAAATAAAAAGCTCAGTGTGTGGGCTCAAAATCAGAATGGAGTGACAGATGAAAGAAGCCCTTCTTGCAGAACAATAGGATTTATCACAATCTGAACCACATAGCAAAAGTACACTGAAAAAAAGTGGAACAGAATCTCAGGGACCTGTGGGATCTAACGTTTGTGTCATCAAAGTCCAAGACAACAAGTTGGATAAACCTTGAGGGCATTATGCTACGTAAATTAAGTGAGACAGAGAAAGACAAATACTGCATGATATCCCTTATATGTGGAATCTATAAAAGCTAAACTCAGAAACAAAGTAAAGTGGTGGTTACCAAGTTGTGGAGAAAATTGGGAACTATGGGTCAAAGGGTACAAGTTTTCAATATCAGATTAACAAAGTCTGGGGACCTAATATACAGCATGGTAATTATACCTAATAACAGTGCGTTAAATACTTGAAAGATCCTAATAGGGTAGATCTTAGATGTTCTCACCAGAAAAAAGGAATGTCAATTATGTGACTAATGGAGGTTTTAGCTAATGCATGGTGGTAATTATTTTACATTATATAAGTGTAAAATCAATGCATGAGCACCTTGCCTGGCCAGTGTGGCTCAGTGGTTGAGTGTTGACCCATGAATCAAGAGGTCACCAGTTTGATTTCTGGTCAAGGTACATGCCCAGGTTGCAGGCACAATCCCCACTAGGCTGTGTGCAAGAGGCAGCTGATGGGTGTTTCTCTCTCATCGATTTTTCTATTTCTCTATCCCTCTCCCTTCCTCTCTCTCTCAAATCAAGAAAACCATATTTTAAAAAAATAATGCACACCTTAAAGTTTGTGTTTATTCTATCTCAGAAAACCAACTGATTATAACCCAAAGAGCAAAATGAATCTCAATGATTCCATCCTATATAATAAAAGCCTAATATGCAAATCGACCGAACGGCAAAATGACCAGTGGAATGACCAGTTGCTATGACATGCACTGACAACCAGGGGGCAGACGCCCAATACAGGAGCTGCCCCCAGCCCATAGGTCCCAGGCCAGCCAAGGCGCATGCCAACGGGGGCCCCCCGATCACCCCGCCGGTCACCTCCAAGGTGGGTGCCGGTGGGGGCCCCCAATCGCCCCACTGATCGCCCTGCAGAGGGAAGCGCCCTGGTGGTGGTGGTGGTGGCGGTGGGGGGCAGGGCTGGTGAGTGGTGGCACCAAGCCAGCCAAGGCAGGTGCTAGTGGGGGCCCCCTGATCGTCCTGCCAGTTAGCTCATTGATCACCAGCCAGGCGTAGGGACCCTACCTGTGCATGAAATATCATGCACCAGGCCTCTAGTATTTATATAATGGAATGATTAAATAAATAAACGAGTAGGAATGCACAAATATTCCTTGGAAGAATTCCAAATAATATATGTAGATACTCTCACCTTCAGGAGATGAACCTTATTTACCCTTATATTGAGTGTGGGCCACACTTAATGACTTGTTTCCAAAGAATAGATTGTGGAAATTAGAAAAACGTAACTTAGTAATAGAGAAAAGTAGCAAACACCACTTCAACCAAATGATGAAGTTTAACATCACTAGTGATGTCATGTAGATATCAAATATTCCCTGATATAATTTGATGAAGAAGGCACTTCACTTCTGTGGTATTTTACCCTGAAGCTAATAACTCTACTCTATTAATGAAAAAACATCAGACAAACCCAAATTGTGGAGCATTCTCCAAAGTACCTGACAAGTATTCTTTAAAACTATTAAGTCCATGAAAATCACTGAAGGAATGATAAACTGTCTCTGCTCAGAGGAGACTATGGGATCATAACTGATATCAATATGATATCCTGGATGGTGTCTGGAACAGAAAAAAATCACAGGGAAAAAATGGTGAAATCCAAATAAATTTGTATAAATTAGAAATTGCATTGTGTCAATGTTAATTTCTTAGTCTTGACAATGTACCATGGTAATGTCAGATGTAATATTAGGAAAGCTCGGTTCAGGGTATACAGCAATATTCCTCAATCATTTTTTCATTGTTGCTCCTCTAGGGAGACTTTTTAGACATTTTTTCCACCTAACCACTCCCCTTATAAAGTTTTAACACCATTGATATGGTAGATCTGCTTTATGTACTATGGCCTGCTCAAGGTGATAATAAACCCCTAGAAAGAATGCATGGTGCAGCCTTGGCCTGTGTACTCAGTGGTTAGAGTGTCAATTTGAAAACTAAGGGTCGCTGGCTGGATTCCCCATCAACTGCACGTATTTGCGTGTAGGTTCCACCCAACCATGCGTGTGGGAGGCAGCCAATCAATGGTTGCCTGGTGGTCTTTCTCACATCATGTTTCTCTCTCTCTCTCTCCTTCCCTCTCTAAAAAAATCAGTGGAAAAAATATCCTTCCATGAGGATTAACAAACAAACAAACAAAATGCATGGTGCATATAACTCTCCCTACAACCTTTGCAGCTTTGCTGTACTAGTAACACTATTTTTTCCCCAAAGTAAAAAGTATATTTTTAAAACACTGCAAACCAAAGTAACAATTAAAGTGAATTTTCTCAATCTGGTAAAAGCACATGTGAGACCCATGTAGCTTACTAGTAATGGTAAAATACTCAACATTTCCCCTTAATGTCAGAATTAAAGCACAGATGTTTGCTGACATCAATTCTATTCAGCATATCATTAAAGTCCTAGCCTGTACCAGGAAAAGAACATTAAAGTGTATATTTTGGAAACAAAAGAGTGAATTTTGGGTTTTGGGTTTTTTTTTTGGCAGTTGATAGAATCACATGTGTAGATAATTCTAAAGAAATCCACAAAAAAGTAATGGGTTAATTTAGTAAAATCCCAAGATACAAAGTCAGTATACAAAAATGAATTATAAATCTACACCAAAAGTAACAAAACATTCCTGAGAGAAAATTTTAAAACACCTAAACAAAAGATGAGCTATCTTAACCACTTTGATTCAGTGATTCAGAAATGTTGGCATGAACCCTGGCCGGTTTGGCTCAGTGGATAGAGCATCGGCCTTCGGACTGAAGGGTCCCGAGTTCGATTCCGGTCAAGGGCATGTACCTTGGTTGCAGGCACATCCCCAGTAGGGAGTGTGCAGAAGGCAGCTGATCGATGTTTCTCTCTCATCGATGTTTCTAACTCTATCCCTCTCCCTTCCTCTGTGTAAAAAATCAATAAAATATATTTTTAAAAAACCCCAAAAAACAAAAACCCCAAAAAACACACAAAAATGTTGACATGAAAATTCTTCCTAAATTGAATACATTGACAGTCAAAAATCTCAGCAGGACTTTTTTGAAGAAATTGGCAAGCTGATTCTAAAATTTGTATGGAAATGCAAAGTGTCTGGGGTCTGGATTAGTCATATGATATTGAAAAGGAATAACAATGTTAGAGAAAATTCAAGACTTACTCTAACAACAACAACAAAAGAAACTGCCATATAGATATATGGATGAACAAACAGATCAATAGAAGGAATGAAGTGTTTGGAAATAGATTAATACACAATTATTTGATTTTCCATGAAGTTGCCAATGTCACTCATTGGGAAAAAAAAATCTTATGAATAACCTGTGATGGAATAACTTGATATTACTATGGAAATAATGAATCTTGATTACTCACTCATACCTACATAAAATTAGTTAATTCAAGATGATTATAAACATAACTGTAAAACCTAAAATTATAAAGCTTCTACAACAAAATTTATGAGAATGTCTTCATGACTTTGCGGGTAGGCAGTCATTTATCTATATACTAGAGGCCCAGTACATGAAATTCATGCACTGGGGGTTGGTCCCTCAGCCCGGCCTGTGCCCTCTCACAGTCTGGGACCCCTTGTTCCTTACCACTCATCTGCTTGCTGCTGCTTACTGCTTGGCTCACTGCTCCTTAGTGCTGCCATGGAGGTGGGAGAGGCTCCTGCCACCACCGCTGCACTCGCCAGCCATGAGCCTGGCTTCTGGCTGAGTGGCGCTCCCCCTGTGGGAGTGCACTGACCACCAGGGGTCAGCTCCTGCATTGAGCGTCTGCCCCCTGGTGGTCAGTGTGCATCATAGCAACCAGTCATTCTGGTTATTTGCTATAAAAGTCGCTTAGGCTTTTATTATCTACTAGTGGCCCAGTGCATGAAATTCATGCGGGGGGGGGGGGGGGCCCCCAGC
>NW_005355502.1:1622210-1624239 GCF_000412655.1 Myotis brandtii
TTCATGTGCCTGCTTCGCCCTACTGAATTACTAACATCTTGAGGACATAGCTCCATCTTATCCTGCTTCAACTTCAGTGCCTGGCCTGGTGCCAGGGACCTGAGAGGGTTTGCTGAGTGAGTGAATAATGAGTGAGTGAATGAGTGAATGAATGAGCGAGTAAGTGAATGAGCAAGCAGCTACCGGCGGGGATAGTTCGAACTCTGCTCTGGGCTGCCTGACGCAAACCCCGGGAAGTTCCCATCCTGCTCCCAGCGGCCCCACTCCCCTCTGCTGGCTGCATAGTTCATGCAGGGCAAAGGCGGCCCAGGTGTGCATTTTGGCAGATTGGTGCATGAGCACCTGTCAGCCGGGGATCCCCCTGAGGGCCGTTTGTGGGGTGGCCAGTGGTGGATCAGTGCATGAGTACCTGTCAAGCCGGGGATCCCCCCGGGAGGGCCGTTTGTGGGCGTGGCCAGTGGTGGATTGGTGCATGAGCACCTGTCAGCCGGGGATCCCCTGAGGGCCGTTTGTGGGGTGGCCAGTGGTGGATGGTGCATGAGCACCTGTCAGCCGGGGATCCCCCCCGAGGGCCGTTTGTGGGGTGGCCAGTGGTGGATTGGTGCATGAGCACCTGTCAGCCGGGGATCCCCCCGGGAGGGCCGTTTGTGGGCGTGGCCAGTGGTGGATTGGTGCATGAGCACCTGTCAGCCGGGGATCCCCCCCGAGGGCCGTTTGTGGGGTGGCCAGTGGTGGATTGGTGCATGAGCACCTGTCAGCCAGGGATCCCCCCAGGAGGGCCGTTTGTGGGGTGGCCAGTGGCAGATCGGTGCCGGGGATCCCCGCAGGAGGGCCGTTTGTGGGAGTGGCTGGTGGCAGATTGCTGCGGTCCCACCGCCAGCCCTGGGTCTGTTCCCATACAGGCCGCCTGCTGCCCGGGTCGCAAATAGCAGGCCCGGATGGCAGCGAGGCAGGCGGGATGGCGCTGTCCCGCCCTGCCTGCAGTATGCAAATTAGCCGCCATCTTTGTTGGCGGTTAACCACAATCTTGGTTGGCAGTTAATTTGCATATCGCCCTGATTAGCCAATGGGAAGTGTGTCAGAGGTACGGTTAATTACCATGTTTGTCTATTATTAGATAGGATACTAATAATAGAGGAATATGCAAATTGTCCAGGATGCCATCACAGTAACAGTAATGACTGAACAGCAGGCTGCGTGGGGCAACCAGGCTGGCAGGGGGGTTAGTGAAAGACGACCAAACAACTGAACAGCAGGCTGCATGGGGCAACCAGGCCAGCAGGGGGGCAGTTGGGGGTAACCAGGCTGGCAGAGGGGGGCAGTTGGGGGCAACGAGGCTGGTGGGGGGCAGTAAGGGATGACCAGGCCGGTGGGGGTGCAGTTAGGGGCAACCAGGCCGGTGGAGGGGGCAGTTTGGGCCAACCAGGCTGGCATGGGGGGCAGTTGGGGGCAACCAGGCCAGCAGGGGGGAAGTTTTGGTGATCAGGCTGGCAAGCAGAGGCGGTTAGGGGTGATCAGGCTGGCAGTGGAGGCAGTTAGGGGCAACCAGGCAGGCAGGCAGGTGAGCAGTTAGGAGCCAGTGGTCACAGATTGTGAGAGGAGTGTCTGACTGCCAGTTTAGATCGGATCCCCCGGATTGGGCCTAAACTGGCAATTGGACATGCCCCAAGGGGTCCCGGTTTGGAGAGGGTGCAGGCTGGGCTGAGGAGACCCCTTCCCCCCGTGCATGAATTTCATGCACTGAGCCTCTAGTATAGATATAAAAGCCTAAGCGACCAAACAACAGAATGACTGGTGAACGGGGAGCTATGACTCGCACTGACCACCAGGGGGCAGACGCATAACACAGGAGCTGCCCCCTGCTGGCCAGTGTGCTCCCACAGCCAACCTCCTGTGGTCCCTTCCCCGAGCCGGCCGGCCCTAATGGGCTCGATCGGGACTGGGCGAAATGGCACTGATCGACCCCCATCACCGGCCTGGATGAGGGACACCCACCCATTCTTTTTTTTTTTTTTTTTTTTTTATTTTT
>NW_005355502.1:1626373-1638231 GCF_000412655.1 Myotis brandtii
CTGGGAATCAGCCATAGCTGCTTGCTCCGCCCTGTTGATTCTGAGACCCCGCCCCATCCAGGCTGCTGCAAAGCCTTTTGCATATGAATGCCCGGGTCCTTTACAACCTGACAACTACCTAACAAATTGCAGCTGGGCCAGACAGACCCAGAACTTCCAAGAGAAGGCCCAAGGCCCCACAGCAGCTTGCATTGCTTCTCAGCTGGGCCTCATCTGGGCACCCCCAAACCCCCAAAAAAGGAAGGGGAATCTGCATATCTCTTCATAGCTCCTGCTGGGTAACCTCAGGAAGAGGCTTAATTAGCACCTCCTTAGATCCAAGAGCCAGTGTACCCAGTGGTCAGAGTGGGACCACCCAGATTACAACTCCTCAGATTCATAAGGAACACACTCAGGGGGCAGACTCAGTGAGCACCAAAGCCCCACTGAAGCAAGTCTTGCCCCAGAAGGGTGTCTTCAGCACAGAAGTTCTCCCACTGCAGACACAGCTGATTCTCACTGCCAATTGGCCTGGAGGTCAATTCCTCCCAGTGACACCTAAAACAATCAAGGCATAACTACAACAAGACTGTGCACAAAGCCCACAAGGGGGTGCACCAAGAGTGTCCACCTCAGGTAACTGGGGAGGCTGAGCCACTGGGCCCTGTAGGACACCTAGCACACAAAACCACTCTACCAACACAGGGAAGCAGACAAAATGCGAAGACAAAGAAACAGGTCACAAATGACAGAAATGGAGGACAGCAAACGACTGGATATAGAGTTCAAAACCACGGTTCTAAGATTTTTCAAGAATTTTATGGAAACCGCCGATAAATGTATTGAGATCCTTAAGAAATCTAGTGAGACCCTCGATGTTGTGATAAAGGACCAACTAGAAATTAAGCATACACTGACTGAAATAAAGAATATTATACAGACTCCCAACAGCAGACCAGAGGATCGCAAGAATCAAGTCAAAGATTTGAAATACGAAGAAGCAAAAAACACCCAACCGGAAAAGCAAAATGAAAAAAGAATCCAAAAATACGAAGATAGTGTAAGGAGCCTCTGGGACAACTTCAAGCGTACCAACATCAGAATTATAGGGGTACCAGAAGAAGAGAGAGGGCAAGATATTGAAAACCTATTTGAAGAAATAATGACAGAAAACTTCCCCTACCTGGTGAAAGAAATAGACTTCCAAGTCCAGGAAGCGCAGAGAACCCCAAACAAAAGGAATCCAAAGAGGACCACACCAAGACACATCATAATTAAAATGCCAAGAGCAAAAGACAAAGAGAGAATCTTAAAAGCAGCAAGAGAAAAAAAGTCAGTTACCTATAAGGGAGTACCCATACGACTGTCAGCTGATTTCTCAACAGAAACTTTGCAGGCCAGAAGGGAGTGGCAAGAAATATTCAAAGTGATGAATAGCAAGAACCTACAACCAAGATTACTTTATCCAGCAAAGCTATCATTCAGAATTGAAGGTCAGATAAAGAGCTTCACAGATAAGGAAAAGCTAAAGGAGTTCATCACCACCAAACCAGTATTATATGAAATGCTGAAAGGTATCCTTTAAGAAGAGGAAGAAGAAGAAAAAGGTAAAGATACAAATTATGAACAACAAATACACATCTATCAACAAGTGAATCTAAAAATCAAGTGAATAAATAATCTGATGAACAGAATGAACTGGTGATTATAATAGAATCAGGGACATAGAAAGGGAATGGACTGACTATTCTTGGCGGGGAAAGGGGTGTGGGGGGTGCGGGAAGAGATTGGACAATAATCGTGCACCTATGGATGAGGACGGTGGGGAGTGAGGGCGGAGGGTGGGGTGGGAACTGGGTGGAGGGGAGTTATGGTGGGAAAAAAGAGGAACCAATGTAATAATCTGAACAATAAAGATTTAATTAAAAAAAACAAAGAAAGACCCTTTTAAGCATGACAGAAGTTTAGGGTCTATAAAGAGAAGTATTGGTGAGTTTGCCTGGACATTTCTGTAAGTTGCAAACTTCAAAAGCAAAGCTAAAAGACGAACTGAGAGAAATATTTGTAATTCAAACAACAATAAAAGGAATAATATTTCTAATACACAAAGCCCTGTTTCAAATCAAGAAGAAAAACAACTTAATACAACAAAAAGCAAATAATATGGATAAGCAAAGAAGTACAATGAACAGCCAATGCATGAATAAAAACACAATAAAATTCTTTCAGAGAATAAATAATGCCAATTAAAAAGTGAAAAAAAATGCTAGGCTTCTGAGGATGAGCCGGCCTTCTAGATCTGCTTACAATGGTAGCAGAGGCTGCCTAGTTAGGCGAGCCCGTTTAGCCTGACCCCGAAGGTCCTGCGGGATCTATCTGTGCCTCACTCACATACACATACACATCCCACATGACCGCAAGACCCTTTTAAGCATGACAGAAGTTTAGGGTCTATAAAGAGAAGTATTGGTGAGTTTGCCTGGACATTTCTGTAAGTTGCAAACTTCAAAAGCAAAGCTAAAAGACGAACTGAGAGAAATATTTGTAATTCAAACAACAATAAAAGGAATAATATTTCTAATACACAAAGCCCTGTTTCAAATCAAGAAGAACAACACAACACAAAGCAAATAATATGGATAAGCAAAGAAGTACAATGAATAGCCAATGCATGAATAAAAACACAATAAAATTCTTTCAGAGAATAAATAATGCCAATTAAAAAGTGGCAAAATATTACAAATCTATTAGTTTGGGAGATCTTAAAAAAATTGCTTTGAGATGCTAACTTACAATGGTAGCAGAGGCTGCCTAGTTAGGCGAGCCCGTTTAGCCTGACCCCGAAGGTCCTGCGGGATCTATCTGTGCCTCACTCACATACACATACACATCCCACATGACCGCACACACCTCTTTTGGTCCCTCACTGACTCACGCTCTCTGCCTCATTGCCGCCTTCTTCCTGCCTCTGTAGTTGGGTCTGGGGTGTTATTGACCTGTTTGTGGATGGAGTTTTCTCTCCAGGTGTCTGGTTATGAGGCTCACTCTCTAGCACCTGGCCAGACAGGATAAAATTCTCCTTGACAAGATACAACACAAAGGGACCAAAACACAAATGTACTCACGACAATAATAACCCTACTATAAGTGACCACCTGAGAAAAGAGAATTAGGGGCGAGAAAAGAGAGCATAAATGATATCGAAGAGAGCGAAAAAGATGAGAAAAAAGAAAAAGGAAGAAAAAGGAGTTTATATATATATATGAAAACACCACAGAACCAATAGGTAAACAATCAAACAAAACAACAAAAATAATAATAGTAATAATGATAAAAAAATTAAAAAATTAAAAAAATACAAACACCAAACCCCCAGCAAAGAGGGTGGGGGCAGAATGTGTAGATGCTGAGCTGATATATAGAATATAAGGTTAAGAGTTGGATGAATATGGGGAAGATCTCAGTTCAGTATGGAGGAAGTAGAAAGGGGATGGGTGGATAAGAGGAAAGAGAACTCGAAAAAATAATAATAAATTTACAAAAAATTTGATTTCAAAAATGGTATAAAAATAGCAAATACAAATAAAATAAAATAGAGGGATGGAAAAATAATGTGAAAAGAAATAGAAAATAAAGCAACAAACAAAAACAGGAAAAACAAAGAAAAAAAAAGAGATTAAAGTAATTTTTAAAAAATAAAAAATAAAATAAAAATGAAAAAGTGAAGTATTCCTTTGGCTGGCTTAAGATCCCAGTCTTCTGTACTGTAGTGTTGCTCAGGTTCTGATTGCTGGGACTGAGAGTCCCTCTTTAGTCCAGCACCTTTGTGCTCTCAGGGACTATTTAGTTGTTTTTTTTGTTGTTTTTGTTTTTAATCCTTTTACCGTTCAAGGTGGAATCTGGGTGTGGTTGTATTAGTTGCCTGGATACTCGAGGGAGGGGCTATCTCTTCAGGGCAAAATGGCTGCCCAGATCCCAGGCTCAGGCATGACTCAGCACCAAACTCGCTGCCACTTCTCCTGGATCCCCCTCTCTCCCCAGATTCCACAATTCTGAACCTTCTCCCTCACTCCAGCCACAGGTAAGTGTCTGTATACAAAAGGTCCTATGAACTAGGCCAGTGATGGCGAACCTATGACACACGTGTCAGAGGTGACACGCAAACTCATTTTTTGGGTTGATTTTTCTTTGTTAAATGGCATTTAAATATATAAAATAAATACCAAAAATGTAAGTCTTTGTTTTACTATGGTTGCAAATATCAAAAAATTTCTATATGTGACACGGCACCAGAGTTAAGTTAGGATTTTTCAAAATGCTGACACGCTGAGCTCAAAAGGTTCGCCATCACTGAACTAGGCTCTATGAAGAAAGGCACAAGCCACAGAGGCCGGAGAGGCTGCCCCTCTACGCACTCCTCTCCTGCTGGCACTCTTCAGCCTTTCCTGATTGTGGACCCAGATCTAGAATTCCCTGCCAACCAGCAGTTCTGCATACTTTCTTTCCACTGCGCCCGTCCCATGGGACGTGGCCCAAGCCAGTGCTGTGTGGGTTCCCTCTGATCCTCAGGGCTCAGAGTTCTGGCCAATTATCCTTCCCAGAGCCTTGACTTTAACTTTCGCCAGGAGTCCTCTCCCCCCACCCATTCTTGAATTCATGCGCTGGGCCTCTAGTTTACTATAAAAGAAAAAATGATAAATTGAACTTCATTAAAATTAAGTACTTATGATCATTTAAAAGACTATTAAAAATTAAAAGGCCTCATTCACAGGGGAGAAAATATGATACATGATTTATATTTAAAGCCTACAAAGGACTTATATAGATTAATAGAAAGACCAGTTTTTAGATGTCATGGAAATGCCAAATTTCTATAAAAGTTTTTATGTGTTTGCTCTTAATTTCTATAGTAAATTCGTCTATTGGTAAGAGAGTATTTGCATACTGTGACAGATCTAAGGCTCACTGAGTAGCATTGCCTTAGTGGACAACAGTTCATATAACTCACTCAGCTTGACTTTCATTCAAATGTCAAGGTACAGAATCAAAGTCTTTCCCTATCAAGTAATTTATCCAGTGCTCATTCAGTTGATTGAAATTGAAGAAAACAGTTCTATAATTACTTGCAATATTTTGCTTATGGGAAGCTGGGAATGAAGATCTTTTAAAAAAAAAGTATTATGTATCTGTATGGGGGCACCATGATAACTGTGTGTAAATTTTTTTAAAACTCTTTTTTATTGTGGTAAAGTATACATAATAAAATTTAAACCACCTTTAAGTATACAGATCTGTGGCATTAAGTACATTGACATTATTGTGCAACCATCACCTCCATACATCTCCAGAACTTTTTTCATTTTTCCAAAATGAAATTTAGTGCCTACTAAATAGGGCTTTGTAAAATTTAGACTGGCAAAGACCTCATCACAGCATTGACTGTTTATCTTTGACATAGTTTTATTGCCTTTTTCTTTGTTCAGCTTAGCTATTTATTGTTCTGTTGTACTTAGTAACCCTTGTTTTCTTATTTAGGGTACATCTCTGAAGGGTTCCTGCTTATGCAGCATGCCTTGGATAAGGCCATCATGAAATATCATAACCACAAGACCGCACAACAGTTGTTCACAAATGTTCATGTATTTGTTCAGAGATTTCCATACCCAAGATATGATAATGATTTCTTCTATATCCTATTTAGTGATTTCGCCCCTTTAGTAATCTTATTTGTCTTCATTGTGAATTATCTTACCATCATTCAGTCTGTTGTGTGGGAAAAGGAAAACCGATTGAAGGTAACTCCACTTTCTTGTGACATAGAGCTCTGTGGAAAATGTGGGGTCTTTCAGGCAAATGGTTAAAATTTTTTTATTCAATTTATTGGGGTGACATTGGTTAATGAAATTATATAGGTTTGGGGTGTACAGTTCTATAATACATCATCTCTATGTTGTATTGTGTGTTCATCACCCCAGGTCAAGTCTCCTCCCATCACCATTTATCCTCCCATTTTCCTCTTCTACCTGTCCCACCTCCTTTCCCTTTGATAATCACCATACTGTTGTCTGTGTCTATGCGGTTTTTTTTTCTTAATCCCTTCACCTTTTTCGCCTCCACCCCTCTATTAACCATCCAGTCTGTTCCTGTATCTGAGTCAGTTTCTATTTTGTTTGTTATGCTAAGTGAAATAAACCAGTCAGAGAAAGACAAGTACTATATGTGGAATCGAATGAAGAAAATAAACTTTTGGGAAAACTTTTGTGGAAGGTTGGATCATTTCTACCCACTTAGTATTGGTGGGTGGTTATGATTCAGTAACAGACAAGAAGTGAGCACTTATATCTCCAGGCAATTTCTTAAAACTTTGTATTTATTGGAGTTCTTGGTTTGGTGTTTAGTTTTCTTTCTAGAAGACAACTTCACAAGAATATTGCAGATAGAATTTAAATGCCAAATGCTCTAAAATATACCTGGAATAAGGTGAAATACAAATAAGTAACTAATTTGGTTTGTGAAATTGTGTCTAGGTGAATTTAGATAAAAGTTTACCAATTTCTGATTTATGAGTTTTTTGATAAATCTGTGTAATTATCAATGATAAATTAACACTTTTTCCTTTGGGTCCTCAGAACATGATACACAAACATCAACCATGTGGCTTAAAATACTGATTCTTTTTTATTTTAAAATTTCTCATTGAAGTATAACATGCATACACCCAGAAAGAGTGTCTAAACTACATGTACATGTCAATCTATTCAGGCTGATGTAACAAAAATACCACACACTAGGTAGCTTATTAATAACAGAAATTTATTTCTTATAGTTCTGGAGGCTAAAAAAATCCAAGATCAAGGCGCCAACATATTGATGTCTGGTGAGAACCTACTTCATGTTTCATAATTAGCACCTTCTCATTGTGTAGCCACAAAGTGGAAGAAGCAAGAACAACTCCCAGGCCTCCTTTGTAAAAGCAGTATCACCTCATTACCTCTCAGAGTCCCCATTAAAGTGCCATCACATTGGAGATTTGATTTTCAACATAGGATGTTGAGGGAACGCAAACATTCAAGCTATAGTAGAATAGTTGAATGGATTTATCATATTTTATTTTTTATTTTTTTTCTTTTAATTTTTTTATTGCTTAAAGTATTACAAAGGGTATTACATATGTGTCCTTTTTTTCCCCGCCCTTGACAATCCCCTGGCCTCCCCTACCCCCCAGTGTCTTATGTCCATTGGTTATGCTTATATGCATGCATACAAGTCCTTCGGTTGATCTCTTACCCCCTTCCCTCCTGCCCCCCAACCCTCCCCTGCCTTCCCGCTGCAGTTTGACAATCTGTTTGAGGCAGCTCTGCCTCTGTAGGATTTATCATAAAGAAACCATGACCACTTTATCACGACCCTGCTAAGAAATAAAACACTGCCAACAATAGAAGTCTGCTTGTGTACCCTCAAAATATTTATTATTGGTTAATTTTATCTGTTTTTGAACTTGATATAAATGTAATCGTGTACTATTTTGTGTCTCTGTGATTCATTTTGCTACACATGTAGCTGTAGTTCATTTATATTTGTTGAGTTCTATGAGTTTTAACATTCCATAGTATGACTATCACTATTTTCCTTTAATGTTTGGAGTTTGGGTATTATTAGTAATGCATCTATGAACATTTTATATATATAGTTCTTTTTTTCCTGAATGTTAGGTTATGCATATTTAGCTTTAGTAAATAACATCAAAGTTTATCTATAAAGCTCTACCAATTTGTACTTCCATTAGCAATATTTGAAAGTTTAGATTTTTCTGTATCTTTACCAACATTTGGCATTGTCAGTGTTTTCTAATTTTCAAAAGTTTGCTGAATGTGTTGGCCTGCAAAGTTGACCGATTTTTTACTTTTCATTTGTACAAGTGTTTCATCTCACTGGTTAATTTCTAAGTATTTTATTATTTTGTATGCTATTGTAGATGAAATTGTTTCCCTAATTTCCATTTCAGATTGCTCACTGGTACTGTACAGTGTTCATCTGATTTTTGCTTGTTGACTTTTTATCCTTTTACTTTGATGAATCATTTATTAATTCTGACTTTTTTGTATGTGGAATCTTTATGGTTTGCTCCATACAAGATCATACCATCTACCAATATTTTTACTAATTCTTTCACAATTTGGATACCTTTTCTTTCCTAATTGCTCTGACTACAACTTTAAACACTAGGTTGAATATAAGCATTGGAAGCTGGCATCCTTGCCTTTTTCCTGATCGTAGGTGAAAGAATGTTAGCTATCGTTTTTTATGTTGAGGAGGATTCCATCTATTCCCAGTTTGTTGAGTGTTTTATCAGTTTTTTTCAATTTCTGCATCAATTGAGATGATAATGTGTTTTTCCCTAATTTTCTGAATGTGGTGCATTATGTTAATTAATTTTGTATGTTGAAACCTCTTACATTCCATGAATAAATTCTACTTGGTCATGCTGCACCATCCTTTTACTATGCAGCCAAATTCGGTTTGCTATTATTTTGTTGAGGGAATTTGCATCAATATTCATAAGACATATTGTTCTGTAGTTTCTTTGCCTGTGTATCTGTCTGACTTTGGTATCACAGTAATACTGGTCTCATGGAATGAATTAGGATGTGTTCCCTCTTCCTCAGATTTTTGGAAGAGTTTGAGAAGAACTGTTGTTTATTATTCTTGAAATATTGGGTAGCATTCACCAGGTAAGCCTTCTGGTCCAGGGATGTTCTTGGTTGGAAGGTTTTGATTAGTGATTTGATCTCCTTACTAATTATTAATCTGTTCAGATTTTCTGTTTCTTCATAATTCAGTCTGGCAGGTTGTGTGTCTCTGGGAATTTATCCATTTCATCTAAATTACCCAATTACTTGGCATACAGCCATTCATAGTGTGCTCTAAGATCCTTTTTATTTTTGCAACATTAGAAGTAACATCCCCAATTTCATTTTTTATTTTAATAATTTGAGGGGTTTTTTGTCATTTTAGTTATTTGGCTAAAATTTTGTCAATTCTGGTATTTGTATTTATTGATTTTCTCTATTGTTTATTATCTATTTTATTTATCTACTTTGAGCTTTATTACTTTCTTCCTTCTTCTAGCTTTGGCTTTAGTTTTCTTTTTCAGTTCTCTAAGGTGTGAACTGAGGTTCCTGATTTGAGACTTTCCTTCTTTGTTAGTGTAAGCATTTATGTCTGTAAATTTCCCTCTGAGCCCTACTTTCACTACCTCCTGTAAGTTTGTTGTGTTGTGTTTTTGTTTTCATTTGTTTCAAGGTATTTTCTACTTTCCATTCTGATTTTTTGACTCATTGGTTATTTAAGATGGTGTTGCTACCAAATATTTGAATTTTTGTTTTCCTTTTGTTATTGGTTTCTAGTTTTAATATATTGTCTTTAGAAAAGATACTGTTTATGATTTGTCTTCTTAAATGTAGTAAAACTTATTTGTGGCCTAACATATTGTCTATCCTGGGGGCATGTGGGAAATATTCTGTGCACACTTAAGAAAAATCTGTAGTCTGCTGTTATGGGTAATGTGTTCAGTATATGTCAGTAGGTTCAATTGATTTATTGTTCAAGTCCTATATTTTTTAAAATATACATTTTTATTGATTTTAGAGAGAAAGGAAGAGATAGAAACATCAATGATGAGAGAGAATCCTTGATTGGCTGCCTCTTGCATGCCCACCACTGAAGATTGAGCCCTCAACCTGGGCATGTGCCCTGACCAGGAATTGAACCGGGACCTCCTGATTCATAGATTGACGCTCAACCACTGAACCATGCCAGCCGGGCGAAGTCCTCTATTTTTAAATTAATCTTCTGTCCAGTTGTTCTATCCATTATTGAAAGTGGTGTAGTGAAGTGTCCAGCTATTATTGTAGAACTATTTCTCCCTTAATTCTGTAATTTAAAAAAAATAAGTTTTATTGATTATTAGAAAGAGGGGAAGCGAGAGGGATAGAGTGACAGAAACATTGATGAGAGAAACTGCATGCCCCCTATTGGGGATTGAGCCTGCAACCCAGGCATATACCCTGACCAGGAATAGAACCACTTGGTTCATTGATCAACATTCAACCACTGAGCAACACTGGCCAGGCTAATCCTGTAATTTTTAATTCTTGTATTTTGGAGCTGTGATGTTGATGCACTCATGTTATAATTATTATACCTTCATGATAAATTGACCCTCTTTTCAACATATAATACCGTTCTTTATCTCCTGTAACAGTTTTGATTTAAGTATATTTTATCTGTTATTAGTATAGCTACTCTAGCTCTCTTGGTTACCACTTGCATGGTATATCTTTTTCCATCTTTTCACTTTAACCCATTTGTGTTTTTGGATCTAAAATGAGACTCAACAGCACTCTCAACCACCTTAACCTAAGTAATGTTTATAAAACACTGTACCTGATAATGGCACAATACACATTGTTTTCAAGTGCACTGATTGACTAGATACTTAAAGTTACAGAGAGTAGTCTCTTATCCAAGTGGAATTGAATTATAGATTCAGTAAATGCAGTACATCTAGGAAAAAGCAAATATTTGGAAGTAGACCATATGTTGTCAAAAAACAAGTCTCAAACTTAAAAGCAATGAAATAGTACAAGTACATTTTTAAAATAATAGTAGATGGAAAATTAAGACTCAGTAACAATATGTTATCTAGCAAAACTCCAGTATTTGCGTAATTAAACAACAAACTTATAATTAATCAATAGCTCAAAGACTATATTACAAAGGAATTAGAAAATATTTCAAACTGAATAATAGTGAAAATACAACTTAAAAATTGCTGATATACAGCTAAATCTGAGCTGTAAGGGAAATTTATAGCTTTCAATGACTATTATTAAAAATGAAGATAGTGATCTAAGCATCTTGTTTAAGAACCTATAGAAAGCCGCTTAAAAGGAAAGGAAAGGAGAGGAGAGGGGAGAGGAAGAAAGAAAGAAAGGAAGGAAGGAAGGAAGGAAGAAAGAAAGAAAGAAAGAAAGAAAGAAAGAAAGAAAGAAAGAAAGAAAGAAAGAAAGAAAGAAAGAAAGAAAGGAAGGAAGGAAGGAAGAAAGAAAAAGGGAAAGAAAGAGAAAGAAATAAAGTTTGTTTTTATTGAGGTATAATTGACATACAACATTATATTAGTTTTAGTAGAAAAATGATTCTGTATTGTATACATTGTGAAATGATCACCACCATAAGTCTAGTTAACATTCATCACCAGACATAGTTACAAAATTTTTTTGTCATGTCATGAGGATTTTTAGGATCTACTCTCTAGAAGCTTTTAAATATATAATACAGCCTGACCACTGTGGCTCCGTAGTTGAGCATCGACCCATGAACCAAAACCATAGTTGTGGACTTAATCCCCAGTAGGGGGCGTGTAAGAGGCAGTTGATCCATGAAGTTTCTTACCCACGTTTCTATCTCTATTCCTCTCCCTAAAAAATCAATAAAGACATATTTAAAAAATAACAAATACACATACAAAAACAAATATAGATAATACAGTATTAACCATAGCACTATGCTGTACATTACATTCCCATGACTTATTTATCTTATAATTGGAAATTGTGCCTTTTGATCCTCTTCACTCATTTTGCCCACCCCTCTTCTCCCACTTTTGGCAGCCACCAGTATGTTTTCTACCTATGAGCTTGTTTTTGTTGTTTCTCTTTTTTTTAGATTCTATATGGATTTATCTTTTTTTAAAATATATTTTTTATTGATTAAGATATTACATATGTGTCCTTATCCTCACGTTATCCCCTACCCCTCCCCCCCCCATCATGCCCTCACCCTCCCGTTGTCCATGTCCATTGGTTAGGCCTATATGC